>NC_084622.1:29001043-29138543 GCF_033978795.1 Nerophis ophidion
GCGCTGGCGCCTATCTCAGCTACAATCGGGCGGAAGGCAGGGTACACCCTGGACAAGTCGCCACCTCATCGCAGGGCCACATATATATATACATACACATATATATACATACATATATATATATATATATATATATATATATACACAAACATACATATATATATATATATATATATATATTTAAAAATGGTATTTCTGTCTGTCCTTCCGCCGTACATTTTTTTCCTTTTACGTAAGGTTTTTTGTAGAGTAAATGATGAAAAAAACACTTAATTGAACGGTTTAAAAGAGGATAAAACAGGAAATAAATGAAAATTAAATTTTGAAAAATAGTTCATCTTCAATTTCGACTCTTTAAAATTCAAAATTCAACCCAAAAAAAGAAGAGAAAAACGAGTTAATTTGAATCTTTTTGAAAAATGTAAAACATCATTAGTAATTTTTCTTGATTAAGATTAGTTTTAAAATTTTGATGACATGTTTCAAATAGGTTAAAATCCAATCTGCACTTTGTTAGAATATATAACCAATTGGATCAAGCTATATTTCTAACAAAGACAAATCATTATTTCTTCTAGATTTTCCAAAACAAAAATGTTAAAAGAAATTCAAAAGACTTTGAAATAAGATTTAAATTTGATTCTAAAGATTTTCTAGATTTGACAGAATATTTTTTTTTATTTTAATCATAATAAGTTTGAAGACATATTTCACAAATATTCTTCGTCAAAAAAACAAACTAAAATGAAGAATTGAATTAAAATGTATTTATTATTCTTTATAATAAAAAATGTTTTACTTGAACATTGATTTAAATTTTCAGGAAAGAAGAGGAAGGAATTTAAAAGGTAAAAAGGTATATGTGTTTAAAAATCTTAAAATCATTTTTAAGGTTGTATTTTTTTCTCTAAAATTGTCTTTCTGAACGTTATAAGAAGCAAAGCAAATTTAAACAAGTGAAGACCAAATCTTTAAAATATTTTCTTGGATTTTCAAATTCTATTTGAGTTTTGTCTCTCTTAGAATTAAAAATGTCGAGCAGAGCGAGACCAGCTTGCTAGTAAATAAATACAATTTGAAAAATAGGGGCAGCTCCCTAGTAAGTGCTGCTATTTGAGCTATTTTTAGAACAGGCCAGCGGGCGACTTAACTGGTCCTTACGGGCTACCTGGTGCTCGCGAGCACCGCGTTGGTGACCCCTGCTTTAGTGGTTAATTGTACGGAATATGTACAGTACTGTGCAATCTACGAATAAAAGTTTCAGTCAATCAATCGATGGGAGGAATCAGAGGACTTCAGGGAAGATGTTTTCGTACTCCTCACTTGTTGGGATTCGGTTTTAGGGAATTATTTTACAGGTACCACTGTGTTTTAAAACCAGGTAAACTAACTTCAGTTAAGTCTCAGGCAAAGTTTTATTATTGTAGTCTCTGAGGGGAGGCTGACTGTGACACACTTTGATACAGGAGCACTGCATTTTACAACAATATCGCTTTCATTAACATTGGGTGGAAAACCAGCAGAAAGCAGCTTGTTATACACCTCTACTATATTACTATATATATACTTGAGCAAAAAATGCAGTTAAGGTAAAACACACAGTATTAAAAAAAATGGTCCGAAATTCTGGGCAAAACAAATGTAGATTCCAAAAAAAAATGTCATGTCCTGATATGTACTACAAGTATAATATGTATCTATATAATATGAACACTTAGTGCTGTTGATATACAATAACACACATAATGCATAACAACATTGTTACATGCAATCCCACCACCACCGACAGCTATGCTATGCTAACGTGAGCTGTAATGTATAGAAGCTGGTTGGCACGCGTTGGCTCCGTTCTATATAGCGTTGAAAAAATAGCACAACCGTGTTTTTTCAAGACTGTAATTTTGCCAGAAACAAGTGAGAATATTAAAAGTAAAACGTCACACCCACCTTTAACTCCGCTACTTTCCCATGAACACGCAGCGAAACACCGGAAGTAAATAAACTTTTTGACGGTCAGCTGATGCTATTTCTTCTTCTCTTTGACTATTTCAATGGCAATTGACATTACTTTTTGCGCCCCTGAGTGGTACGGAGTGTGAATTGGGATCCATCCATCCATCCCTTACTACCGCTCAGGGGCGTCACTAGAACTAATACTGTTCTGGGGCACACCTGGGGCACAAATAATTCATGTGAGCGTGCAAAGCGCGCAAGCAAAAACATTTTTAGCACTTATTTATCATAAAAAATACATAAATAGTGCTTTAAACTATGAAATCATATCAGATTATGTTGTATGGATCTTTGATGAACCACCTGAAATGAACTAATGCATTTGACCTACTCGTGCACTTTTTTACTCCAGACTTCCAAACTGCTACTGGTAAAAGCAAAAAGGAAGAGCAATGAATCTTTTTGAAATATATATTGCAGTAATCATCTGCAAACTTAACATCTACAAAAGTAAAACAAAAAATAAAGCACCCCTACATCTCTGGGTTCTTTTATATTATTTAATTTCTATTTATGGCAATGTGGCTAATCCTATTTCAGATACACAAAACTATAAAATATACACAAAACAATAAAGCCACAGTAGTAGAATAAATGAACAACTGTTGTGTGTCTGTTCAGGGAATCATTTTCTGAGAAGTAAATTGTAACGTCTCGTTTTCATTTTTGCAAAGTGGTCAATCACTCTGGACAGACATGGAAATATTACAGTAACTGTTATACAGTTGACCAGTGGTTCCCAACTGCTGGGTCGTGACATAAAAGTGGATTGTGTGTCATTTTCAGTGAGTCGCAGTCAGATGTGCACATGAAAAAAAAAGTTTAGGGAGAAAAAAATCCAATTGTGGCAACAAAACCAGATTATTTTAGCCTTTTTTCTAGTGACTATTAGTGAGTATTTTAGCAAAAGGCAAACCGACTAACAAGTTGGAGGAGGACTCAGGACAGACGTGGAAATATATTTTAAAAAAATCTAAATGGGGCAACAAAACCCGATATTTTCAGCCATCTTTCTGAAAACAAATACAGAAATGTTACTATTTTTTCTGGAAATAAAACCAGATGCTTTAGCTGTAGCCATTTGTCCGGTGACAAAACAAGATTATTTTAGTCAAAGTCGCACCGATTAACAAGACAAGTCTACTGTTCTGTTATTCTGTGAAATAAACTTGAATGATTTAAAAATTAGCTTACGACTTGATGAAATGGAAAAATGTTTTTCTTCCTGAAGACAAACCATTTGAGAAGCACTCAACTCACACATGCTTATTACGAATCATCATTGATGCAGAACCAGCAGACAATAACCAACATTATGTTTCATGTTCATTGGAAATTCCCTCCGACAGCTCGTACAGCAAATTAATATGTTTGTCTTGATACAAGGAATAACGTTAGCTAACTTAGCATCAATTTAAGACAATGATGTTGCCTAGCTAGCTAGGACTTCACTTACATCTCTCATTCCTGCTGCTTCTTCTCTGCTGCGGGCGAATAACTTTCTTAAATCCATCTAGGAGTTACAATTTGAGTCAAATCAAAATCAAAATATTGTAATTAATAAATTGTTGTTGGCATAGCTCGGTTGGTAGAGTGGCAGTGCCAGCAACTTGAGGGTTGCAGGTTCGATTCCCGCTTCTGCCATCCTAATCACTGGTGTTGTGTCCTTGGGCAAGGCACTTCACCCACCTGCTCCCAGTGCCACCCACACTGGTTCAAATGTAACTTAGATATTGGGTTTCACTATGTAAAGCGCTTTGAGTCACTAGAGAAAAGCGCTATATAAATATAATTCACTTCACTAACGTCACCCACCTCACGCAATGATTCGAATCTCCCCCTCTCTCTCTCTCTCTCTCTCAACCGAAGTCTCGATCCACACGTGAATAAATTACCATATTAAGTAGCCATGTGCTCATTGTTACGTGGAGTGAATACAGTAGCAATCAATTACCATACTAAGTAGTATGTGCGCTGTTGTCTATGTTATGTAGACTTAAAACTCTGAAGCGTGTTTTTTTTATTGGTGATATTTTTACTGGGGCACTGCAGATCAACAGTGGGGCACGTGCCCCAGTGAAATATGTCTGGCGACGCCCCTGATACCGCTTATTCCATTTTGAGGTCGCCGGGGTCGCTGGAACCTATCTCAGCTACAATCGGGCGGAAGGCGGGGTACACCCTGGACAAGTCGCCACCTCATCGCAGGGCCAACACAGATAGACAGACAACATTCACACTCACATTCACACAGTAGGGCAGTGGTTCTTAACCTTTTTGGAGGTACCGAACCCCACCAGTTTCATATGAGCATTCACCGAACCCTTGTTGAATGAAAAATATTTTTCTTTTTTTCAAATTCAAGACAAAGTTATATGTTTTTTTTTACTGGTGCATACAATGAACCGTGCGTGAACATCAGCTTGTTCAAAGAACAAAACTAATACAGTGCATGAACTCAAAACTAATTATACACCTGCAAATCAGATGGAACAATAGAAGGAACATTGTTTGAGGGTATATCTATAATACGCCGACAGAGAGAAGTTTTTATTTACACAATGAGTCGGATGTGTCTCCTTGACCTCCGCGGCGGAAGCTACGCCGAACCCCTGAGGCTGACTCACCGAAACCCCTTGGGTTCGATCGAACCCAGGTTAAGAACCACTGCACTAGGGCCAATTTAGTGTTGCCAATCAACCTATCCCCAGGTGCATGTCTTTGGAAGTGGGAGGAAGCCGGAGTACCCGTAGGGAACCCACGCAGTCACGGTGAGGACATGCAAACTCCACACAGAAAGATCCCAAGCCTGGGATTGAACCCAGGATTGCAGGACCTTCGTATTGTGAGGCAGACACACTAACCCCTCTTCCACCGTGAAGCCCGAATTGGGATTCAATATTTTGTTAATATGGGTAACTGTTCACATTTAAAAAAATTCTGTTTCTCCTATTCATCTATAATTGCCTGTTACAAAACACTGCAGAAAGTCAATTTCGGTGTAAATAGAAGAGACCGTTATGGTTTAATTGATTAATGTGGACCCCGACTTAAACAAGTTGAAAAACTTAATCGGGTGTTACCATTTAGTGGTCAATTGTACGGAATATGTACTGTACTGTGCAATCTACTAATAAAAGCCCCCCCCCCCCCCCCCCAAAAAAGGTTGTAGATTGTAAATATTGCAAATAATTAAATGTATATACTCAGATTATTAACTTGTGTGATGACTGTATTATGCTGATATATATTTTTGTACCATGAATTGATTAACGTAGATCCCGACTTAAAAAAATTGAAAAACTTATTCGGGTGTTACCATTTAGTTAGGCTGACAATATGTCTTCTTTTCCCTGGACATGTCCTCTTTTGCGGCTGTGTCCGGTGTGTCCGGTGTGTCCGGGCGTTTTTTTTTTTAAATGCGTCAAATGTTTGAATTAGGGTTGCGTGTATTTTCAATGTAGGTCCAGGGTTAAGTTACCGTATATATATATATATATATATATATATATATATATATATATATATATATATATATATATATATATATATATATGAAATAATATATATATATATATATATATATATATATATATATATATATATATATATATATATATATATATATATATATATATATATATATATATATATATAAAAGGAAATAGACTTCTTGGTAAACACTAAGGTGAGTGTAAAGTCAACATTTTTAACTCAAGTAAATTAGTTATTTTAGTATTTGTGAGTCCATGGAAACTTCACTTTGATCTCCCGCTGGATCCACATCGTTAAACGATGGAGACAGGCTAGCTGTTAAAGGCCTACTGAAATAAAAAAGAAAATCTCATTTCAGTAGGCCTTTAAAGGCCCTGGGCACATTCTAAAAATACTATTAAAATAAACTAAAAGATAACAAAAGTGAAATAAAAAAGCTTAAGGTGAAATGTAATTTAGAAAAAGTTGCAATGTTGACTAATAAAACAAAGCTGTTTTTTTTCTTTCAAACCGTCATTGTTCAAAACATAATCCATCCCATCCCATCCATTTTCTACCGCTTATTCCCTTTCGGGGTCGCGGGGGCGCTGGCGCCTATCTCAGCTACAATCGGGCGGAAGGCAGGGTACACCCTGGACAAGTCGCCACCTCATCGCAGGGCCAACACAGATAGGCAGACAACATTCACACTCACATTCACACACTAGGGCCAATTTAGTGTTGCCAATCAACCTATCCCCAGGTGCATGTCTTTGGAAGTGGGAGGAAGCCGGAGTACCCGGAGGGAACCCACGCATTCACGGGGAGAACATGCAAACTCCACACAGAAAGATCCCGAGCCTGGATTTGAACACAGGACTGCAGGAACTTCGTATTGTGAGAAAGACGCACTAACCCCTCTGCCACCGTGAAGCCTCAAAACATAATATTGAATCAAAATCAATGTTATTATGAATTATTGACCTAACCAAGGTTCCCATTACTTCACATCAAATATTCCACTAAGAAAAATATTTTTGGTGGAAGAGTTTGCATATTTTGTGCGTTTGCCATTTAAAAACAGTTTTGTTTGACAAAAAAGGGCGGAAAACAAATAAACAAAAAACAACAGAAAAAACTAAAACATTTTGAAATGAGGGATGGATGTGAAGTTGATGTAGACTCCAGAGATTTAAGCGTTAATATAAAATGTATGTATGCGCTGGCACACCATTATCATCATTTCATGACCGAAGCAAAACACTTTTTACACTTTTATACTGGAATTAATACACCTACAACTTATTGAATAAAAACATAGAAACAACTACCAGCAGCGGTAAAGTTTAGATCCATGAAGGAAAGAAGAAAGTGAATGAATGTTTATAACTGAATACATTTACATATGTATACGCATTTGTTTTCTTTTTTTATTGGTATTTTTTAATGAATTAAGTAACGTTTATGACAACCTTTTTCCAAAACACGATATAGAATGTGAGATACAACAGGATAATGAATACGTTTATCATCCATCCATCCATTATCTTCCGCTTATCTGAGGCCGGGTCGCGGGGGCAGCAGCCTAAGCAGGGAAGCCCAGACTTCCCTCTCCCCAGCCGCTTCGTCTAGCTCTTCCCGGGGGATCCCGAGGCGTTCCCAGGCCAGCCGGGAGACATAATCTTCCCAACGTGTCCTGGGTCTTCCTCGTGGCCTCCACCGGTTGGACATGCCCTAAACACCTCCCTAGTGAGGCGTACGGGTGGCATCCCGACCAGATGCCCGAACCACCTCATCTGGCTCCTTCGATCAAGGTCGAACGCCTTGGTCAGGTCTATGAAGGCCAGAAAGAGGGGCTTGTACTACTCTCTGCACTTCCCTTGCAGTTGCCTGATGGTAAAGACCATGTCAATGGTTGATCTTTTCGACTGGAACCCGTACTGTGACTCTGGGTACACTCTATCAGCAAGCTTCGGCAGTTTCTTCAGGAGGACGCGTGAGAAGACTTTGCCTACGATGCTTAGGAAAGATATTCCTTTGTAGTTGTTATTGATTGATTGATTGATTGATACTTTTATTAGTAGATTGCACAGTATAGTACATATTCCGTACAATTGACCACTAAATGGTAACACCCGAATAAGTTTTTCAACTTGTTTAAGTCGGGGTCCACGTTAATCAATTCATGGTACAAATATATACTATCAACATAATACAGTCATCACACAAGTTAATCATCATAGTATGTACATTGAATTATTTACATTATTTACAATCCGGGGGGTGGGTGGGGAGCTTTGGTTGATATCAGAACTTCAGTCATCAACAATTGCATCAACAGAGAAATGTGGACATTGAAACAGTGTAGGTCTTATTTAGTAGGATATGTACAGCCAGCAGAGAACATAGTGAGTTCACATAGCATAAGAACAAGTATATACATTAGAAGTACATTTGAGTTGTTTATAATCCGGGGAGCTGGGATGTGAATGGAGGAGGGTATTAGTAAAGTGTTGAAGTTGCCTGGAGGTGTTGTTTTAGAGTGGTTTTGAAGGAATATAGAGATGCACTTACTTTTATACCTGTTGGGAGTGCATTCCACATTGATGTGGTATAGAAAGAGAATGAGTTAGGACCTTTGTTAGATCGAAATCTGGGTTTAACGTGGTTTGTGGAGCTCCCCCTGGTGTTGTGGTTATGGCGGTCATTTACGTTAAGGAAGTAATTTGACATGTACTTCGGTATCAAGGAGGTGTAGCGGATTTTATAGACTAGGCTCAGTGCAAGTTGTTTTACTCTGTCCTCCACCCTGAGCCAGCCCACTTTGGAGAAGTGGGTTGGATTGAGGTGTGATCTGGGGTGGAGGTCTAAAAGTAACCGGATTATCTTATTCTGGGATGTTTGGAGTCTAGATTTGAGGGTTTTGGAGGTGCTGGGGTACCAGGAGGTGCAAGCGTAATCGAAGAGAGTCGCTTCTATCATCCTTGCTCTTGTACAAGGTAACGATGTTGGCGTCTCTCATGTCCTGAGTTACTGCTCCTTCCACCCAGCATTGACAGAGAAGGTCGTACAGATGTTCCCTCAGTGTGCTGTCGCCGCACTTGATGACTTCTGGTGGTCTGCCATCTGTCTCAGGCAGTGGTTTTTGGATGTTAGAGAACTGTATAGGCAGTCCAAAAATGTATTGATAAACTTATCACGGAAGTCCAAACACGCTCAACAATCAGAAGCATGAATGGGGTGTGAATCCTCAAAACAAATGTGAAAAAAAATGTGTACAATGGTACAGGACAGCACTTCAACATCACGCTAACAGAAGACCTCATAACACCAATAGCAGAGCAGTGTTAGCAGAGCCAACCGCAACACAGCACTTCCTCTTTATGAACCAATGACGGTCACGGCAAGCGAAGTTTTGAGCATCAGACATTACAACACAAGTATTTCTTTTTTTCCACATTTTCTATATACTGTATTGCTGCAGTAATTATGGCAATTTGTTCATGACAATTTAAAATACTAGTCTGTTCAACTTGAATATCACAAAATTCTAAAAAAATTACAATAAATTTGTTTTGTTTTTTTTTACAAAAATGTGCATGTTTTCATTTTTTAAGTACCAGTTTGGGCACTGTTTTTACATATTGGCACCATTTTTAAAGCAACAAGTTGGTACTAGTGTCGGTTAAAATTTAAACGATACCCAATTTAACGGCAATCTGGTAACATTGATACAGGAAATTGATGTACAGAAAAATAACTGTTTAAAATTAGTAATTTGGAAATTTGCAGAATCCAAAAAGACAAGAGGGGATTATCTAATATATTGATTAATTCCTAATTATTGACAAATTATTTCAGCCGATGCAATGAATCCTAGCTCACTCAAAGGTCTGAACACTTTGGCAATAAAAAGGCAGCCTGTGAAATATTAGTGCTTCAAATCACAGCCATCTGGCTTTGAATTCCTTTTTCCAAGGAGGAAAAACATGCACGGTATTCTGACTGCTCTGCCTGGATTCCAGAGAGGACGAGTGGAGAAGGTAGAAGGATGCAGTAGTGTAAACAACTCCAATGAAGAATGGCGCTAGAACTGCAATTAACAATTTGGCAGGTGGTCATTTTGTGTCTTTGGTTTGAGCAAGCGCTGCAGGGTAAGTTAAGGTTGGACTGCATGCATATACTTTTGGAAGCCTCCTTTATTTTTAGTTAATGGTCTAATATGACAAGTGTCGAGGTTGATGCATGCACCTTAGCAGTTGTGATGTGTTATAGAATTTAGATTTGCTCGAGATGTGTTGTGTTTTGTATTTTAGATCCCAATGGCCCACCGGTGTTTGATGCAAACCTGATGTTTGAGGTACCACAGTTACGTGAAAATAAGTTACAACATCACTTTTTTTTAAGACTACAACCCCCTTGAAAATATGGAATCCCAAACTTGGAGGATGTTTATTCAGTTGTTTAATTTTGTGGAGAATAAAACAGATAACTGACACAACACAAAACTACAGTCATTTAAAAGTTAAGTTAAAGTTAAGTTCAAGTACCAATGATTGTCACACACACACGAGGTGTGGTGAAATTTGTCCTCTGCATTTGACCCATTCCCTTGATCACCCCCTGGTAAGTGAGGGGAGCAGTGGGCAGCAGCGGTGCCGCGCCCGGGAATCATTTATGGTGATTTAACCCCCAATTCCAACCCTTGATGCTGAGTGCCAAGCAGCGAAGAAATGAGTCCCATTTTTTTATAGTCTTTGGTATGACTCGGCTGGGGCTTGAACTTCCAAACTACCGATCTCAGGGCGGACACTAACCACTGAGTAGGTAGATTAAAATGGCAGAAAAAAAGAAACAAAAAAAATAAGAAAATACTGTGTGGTAGTCAGTGACAGTTTCATTTTCAGATCAAGCAGATGTAAAATTATGGAATTACGATTGTCAATTTTCATTTCCAAAAATAATACCGGCATTAGATTAAATCTGTTCAATAGTCCACAGTTAAAAAGGAGTGTTACCACCCTGCAGAGCTGTTGCACCAGGTGATTTGACATAAATCATGACTCCAACACGAGGGATGTCAATTGAAACAAAGGAGAGGATTGAAATCCGGACCAAACACAGACAACATGGAAAGGTTGTAAAAGACAAGCATACTGTTGACCGAAGAAACAATCAGAGGAAATTGGATCAAGACTGATGAGGAGTAATGTTTGTCACTCGTTAAGTTCATGCCTTAGAGATTGCAAGCTGTTATAAAAGCCAGAAGTGGTACACCAAAGTACTAGTGGTCAATCAATCAATGTTTTTTTATACAGCCCTAAATCACAAATGTCTCAAAGGGCTGCACAAGCCACAATGACATCCTCGGCTCAGATCCCACATCAGGGCCAGGAAAGACTCAACCTAGTGGTATGACAATGAGAAACCTTGTAGAGGACAGCAGATGTGGGGGATCCCCCCTCCCCCCTCCAGGGCGACTGGTGCAATGGACGTCGAGTGGATCTAACACAATATCGTGAAAGTCCAGTCCATAGTGGATCTAACATAATAGTGAGAGTCCAGTCCATAGTGGATATAACATAATAGTGAGAGTCCAGTCCATATTGGATCTAACATAATAGTGTGAGAGTCCAGTCCATATTGGATCTAACATAATAGTGTGAGAGTCCAGTCCAGAGTGTATCTAACATAATAGTGTGAGTCCAGTCCATAGTGGGGCCAGGAGGAGACCATCCCGAGCGGAGACAGGTCAACAGCGCAGAGACGTCCCCAACCGATGCACAGGCGAGCAATCCACCCAGGGTCCCGACTCTGGACAACCAGCACTTTATCCGTGGCCACCGAACCTGTGCCCCCTCCCCCGCCACGAGGGAGAGGGGGGCAGAGCAGAAAAGAAAAACGGCAGATTAACTGGTCTAAAAGGGGTGCGTTTTTATGTTTGTTTTTCATACCGGTTTTCCTTAGAATTGAGTGATTCCATATATACTGCTTGGTCTAAAAATGAAGCTGTTACTGATTACTACTATTTATATTCTTGATTTATTTTTAGCCCCCCCGCGACCCCAAAGGTAATAAGAGGTAGAAAGTGGATGGATGGATGGATGGATGGATGGATGGATGGATTTCTTTTAGAGTTTCTTAAAGACAGAAAGTTGCCATTTAAAATGATTGCAGTTTTGTGTCAAGTCTGATTTTCTGTTTTTATTCTACAAAATTAAAACGAATGAACGTCCTCTAAGATTGCTGATTCCATCATTTTTGCAATGGGTTGTATACCGCAGTATTTTTCGTTTTTTTTTTTTTTTTTTTTACCCATCCTGCAGTTTTTCTTGGGTGGGCTGGAACTTAACCAGGACATTAACATTCTCCTCCTGGATGAGGAGATGGCATCTATGAGGCCTGGCCGGTCCTTCTTGACTCACATCAATGAGCTCCATGCAGCAGAAGATCAACACGTTGAAGACTCAGAAGCGTCGGCCACTGACTGGGGATCAGTTTGAGAGTTTTGTCCTAAACACGGTGGTCTCGGCCCAGCGGACCTGGCACCAGCAGGGGGTTGAGGATCGGGAGGCCTGGGCTGAAGTGCTCCTGCAGCTTGCAAACTTCACCGTTCATGACCTACGTGGAAGTTATCTCTTTAATTATGCATAATTCTCCAGAGAAGATGTGCAGTAAACACAACTGCAACACACTTGGCTCGCATTCTTTACTTTGTGCAGCAAAGATCCAAAAGAGCAACTGGCGAGCAGTTAGAAGGTGACACAAAACATCTCAGCTGGTGACTATGATGATATATCGGCGGCTGGAAGTCAGCTGTTCTTATTAATTCTGATATTGATCCAGAGACCAGGACTTCTGATAATGATCCTCCCACATCCCGGCCCTCATTCAGTGGCAACACAATAGGCTCCAGCTGTGAGATCAGCCTCTTTACTCACACACACACACACACACACACACACACACACACACACACACACACACACACACACACACACACACACACACACACACACACACACACACACACACACACACACATTCAAATAAACAGTACAATGCACTTCATGAATATAATCATTATATACAAAAATAGATAAATAACATTATATTATAATGTTATTTTCAACTTTATGCACGAGTCATACTAGTAATGATTTCCACCATATGGAACCTCCACACTTCAATATCCAATCAAATGAAGAGAGTCCAGTGTAATTATGTATTGATTACAGCTAACTATTGATTTCATCATCTAAAGCCTCAAACAATAATTCAGCATGGCGGTAAGTTAATGACATGATATTACTGCCTCAATATCTTTTTAAAAATTATTGATTAAATACATACAACTTCTTTTGTGTATCTTTTTATGCTGTATTTTATATATTCAGTAATTATTTATTATTAGGTGTAAATACATAATCATCTATCTAAACCAAGGGTGTCAAATTCATTTAGGTTGGGGGCCACATGGAGAAAAATCTACTCCCAAGTTAGCCGGACTGGTAAAATCATAGCACCATAACTTAAAAATAAACACAATTTAAGATTATTTTCTTTGTTTAAAAACTGTAAGTTAATAGTATTCTACCTTGAGACTTGGACTTAGACAAATTTTAATGATTCACAAGGGATATTGTTCCACACAGTAGCTCAGTTACAATGATGGAAATTGTAAGGATGAAAGGACAATGCAGGTAAAAATGGACTAAATATAGCGATGTAAAACCATACAGGTAAAAATGGACTAAATATAGCAATGTAAAATATAACATATGTACGTAATATTTACATAATATATGTACAGTATATTATAAATACGGATATATAATAATATATTATGTATATATCATATATACAGTATGTAACAATTACCATGTACAATATTACAGTATATGTGACAGCTGTATTCGTGACAGGTGTCAGTTAATAGACAGATATCACCTATTGCTGTATGGCGAGTGATTATACAGCTGGATTGTTGTTATTTATACTTTCTGAATAAATGATGTCATAATGTTCATCAGTCAACTCATTGGTGTTCATTTTCAATCTACCAAGATAAAAAAAAAAACGATATCAAAATCCAATTACATGATGTACTGATGTACTAACATCATGTGGTTTATTATATACATATATATATATATATATATATATATATATATATGTGTATCCATCCATCCATCCATCCATTTACTACCGCTTATTCCCTTTCGGGGTCGCGGGAGGCGCTGGCGCTTATCTCAGCTACAATCGGGCGGAAGGCGGGGTACATCCTGGACAAGTCGCCACCTCATCGCAGGGCCAACACAGATAGACAACACTCACACTCACATTCACACACTAGGGCCAATTTAGTGTTGCCAATCAACCTATCCCGAGGTGCATGTCTTTGGAGGTGGGAGGAAGCCGGAGTACCCGGAGGGAACCCACGCATTCACGGGGAGAACATGCAAACTCCACACAGAAAGATCCCGAGCCTGGATTTGAACCCAGGACTGCAGAACCTTCGTATTGTGAGGCAGACGCACTAACCCTTCTGCCACCGTGAAGCCCTATATATATATATACATATATATATATATATATATATATATATATATATATATATATATATATATATATATATATATATATATATATATATATATATATATATATATATATCAATCAATCAATCAATGTTTACTTATATAGCCCTAAATCACTAGTGTCTCAAAGGGCTGCACAAACCACCACGACATCCTCGGTAGGCCCACATAAGGGCAAGGAAAACTCACACCCAGTGGGACATCGGTGACAATAATGATCCAGTGGGACGTCTGTGACAATAATGATTATGAGAACCTTAGAGAGGAGGAAAGCAATGGATGTCGAGCGGGTCTAACATGATACTGTGAAAGTTCAATCCACAATGTATCCAACACAGTCGCGAGAGTCCAGTCCAAAGCGGGTCCAACTCAGCAGCGAGAGTCCCGTTCACAGCGGAGCCAGCAGGAAACCATCCCATATATACACATACACACAGTGTATATATATAGCATAATCTACATAGATATAAAAAATTGCTATTGCAACATCTACTGGACACATTTACAACAGCAGTTTCTTTCGTTCAAAAATGTTGCCTCATTTTTATACTTACGTTTGACACCTCTGATCTTAACCAAGATGTCAGATATTGAGAGCAGTGTCTCATATTGCTAGCAATTACCTAGTTGTATATATTCAAATTTTAAAATCATGGATTTTGATAATTGGCACCATTTTACAAGTATATTAACTGTTTTCATGTCAGCATGCTGTTTTATGCTAGCATTTTAGTTATTTTTAATGTGTAAACCTAAAACTCATGACTTTTGATACTTGGCACTATCTTGCCAGTATACTTACTATTCTTAGCAAACTAAATTCAGCATGGTAATGTTTTATGCTATTATTTTAGCTAATTATATCATTCAAAATCTACTAATCATGAATTTTGTATTGGCACCATCTTACAAGTATAATAACTGCTCCTAGCTAATGTTAGCCTGCTAACATGTTATGCTTGTTTTGACACACACACACTCCGTGCTTCCCTCTGCTGCGGGAGCACACAGGCAATCCACACCTGACACACCTGGCATTGATGAAGGACGGCAGTATGAAGACGATCGACGCTGACTCATCGTCGTCGGAACGTAATATCTACTACCCGTAAGCTGCACGTCTCTGACAATCTCCTGATCTTGCTCGTTGCCTGTCTCCTTGTGTCTTTTGTTCCCCCTGATCCCTGTATCTCCCGCTCTTCCCACAGCGCTCGTGTCACTACTGCTGTTTCCCTCCTGCACCTGATTTGCCTTCCCAATCCTTGACCCTGTTTTGGACTTTCGGACTCTCTCTCCTGCTTTTGACCCCCGCTTGGACCTTGGACTTCCCCTGGCCTCTCCACCACCCTCGGATTTGGACGTTGGACATCCAACACGCACCTCCACAAACATCACGGTATTTACATATGGTAATTCCACACATAGTCGTGCATGCAGACACATAGTAGCATACACACTCCACGTAATTATCAAGTCTTCAATAAACCTGTTGAACTTGACATTCCGTTGCTGTGCCGTCTTCTTCCCCAGTATAAACATAACAATGCTACCATTCCAGCTCATTTACATGAACCTAAAAATCGGGATTTTTTTAAACTATTAATATGCGAAAATTTGAATGCTAACAATTTTTGCCGCTAATCTTGTATTTGCATTTAAAACAACCGTTGTGGTGAAGAAGGAGCTGAGCCGGAAGGCAAAGCTCTCATTTTACCAGTCGATCTACGTTCCCATCTTCACCTATGGTCATGAGCTTTGGGTTATGACCAAAAGGACAAGATCACAGGTACAAGCGGCCGAAATGAGTTTCCTCCGCCGGGTGGCGGGGCTCTCCCTCAGAAATAGGGTGAGAAGCTCTATCATCCGGGAGTAGTTCAAAGTAAAGCTGCTGCTCCTCCAGATGGAGAGAAGCCAGATGAGGTGGTTCGGGCATCTGGTCAGGATGCCACCCGAACGCCTCCCTGGGAAGGTGTTTAGGGCACGTCCAACCGGTAGGAGGCCATGGGGAAGACCAAGGACACGTTGGGAAGACTATGTCTCCCGGCTGGCCTGGGAACGCCTCAGGATTCCCCGGGTAGAGCTGGACGAAGTGGCTGGGGAAAGGAAAGTCTGGGCTTCCCTGCTTAGGCTGCTGCCCCCGCGACCCGACCTCGGATAAGCGGAAGAAGATGGATAGACTTAGACTTAGACTTAGACTTCCTTTTTATTGTTATTCAAATTTGAACTTTACAGTACAAATAAGAACAAAATTTCGTTGCATTAGCTCTTGGTAGGGCTTCACGGTGGAAGAGGGGTTAGTGCGTCTGCCTCACAATACGAAGTTCCTGCAGTCTTGGATTCAAATCCAGGCCCGGGATCTTTCTGTGTGCAGTTTGCATGTTCTCCCCGTGAACGCGTGGGTTCCCTCCGGGTACTCCGGCTTCCTCCCACTTCCAAAGACATGCACCTGGGGATAGGTTGATTGGCAACACTAAATTGGCCCTAGTGTGTGAATGTGAGTGTGAATGTTGTCTGTCTATCCGTGTTGGCCCTGCGATGAGGTGGCGACTTGTCCAGGGTGTACACCGCCTTCCGCCCCCTAAAAGGGAATAAGCGGTAGAAATGGATGGATGGATAGCTCTTGGTAGTGCAGGATAAAAAAAAAAGCAAAAAGGTGCAGCTATACTGTAAATAAATAGATTACTGGACAGATAAATACATTGCACTTCTTCACATGCGTCCATGTTTATGGATGTATGTTATATTGTCTTTTTTATTCCAGCGAGTTAATCCATTTCGGGGGGAGTTGAGGGGATAATTTAATTATCATGCGTTCAAGAGTCTTACGGCCTGAGGGAAGAAGCTGTTACATAACCTGGAGGTTCTGCTACGAAGGCTGAGGAACCTCTTCCTAGTGTCCAGCAGTGAAAACAGTCCTTGGTGGGGGTGGGAGGAGTCTTTGCAGATTTTCTGAGCCCTGGTAAGGCAGCGGCTTTTTGTGATCTCCTGGATAGGAGGAAGAGGAGTCCTGATAATCTTTTCCGCCGTCCTCACCACTCTCTGGAGAGACTTCCAGTCTGAGGCATTGCAGGCTCCAGTCCAGACAGAGTTCTGTTGGTCAGCAGGCTCTCTATTGTGCCTCTGTAGAATGTGGTGAGAATGGGGGGAGGGAGCTGGATGGATGGATGGCATTTAAAACAACTGGCGAAAAGGCAGCAAGTCTTTGTCGGAGGTTCACAACACAAATACAATTTTTGTGACAAAAATGTAATATTGAATAATTACCATTATTCAATACTAATATTAGTCGATAACTAACATGTACATAAATTACTATACAAACTGTTGTTAGTCTTATTATTAGTATTCTAACATGACTGTAAAAAAGCAGACATTTTAATATAGCTCCTAAACTGGATTTCATTATATTGTGCATCATAACACTGTTCAAATGGCTAAATAAAAAAATACCACATCAAATTAAAAGAAGCTATTTGGTATTGTATAATTGGAGCTTATTTTACAGTTTTGGTTCTTTAGTAATCGTGCTTACAGTAAACAGAGCAGTCTGTATTAGCGACCGCTCTTTCTAGGCTATTGAATATTTGAGGAAAGGTGATGCTAATGTTCAGTTGAAATCTGCCGACTCATGCTACCAGTTGTCGTGGTGTGGGGGTGGAGCGCCACATGATTAAGGTCGAGCTGCCCGGTCATCTGTGATCAATAAGGGTTATGGTCATTAACATGTTATGAATATCACCAGAGCCTGGGAAAGCAGAGGAGAGGAACATTAAACTGAACTCTGATTGGTCGAATTTTGTTTTTTAGGCGGGGCCTGCAGCCAGTTGACCTCAGGACTGATGACCTTTCACCTTGTGCTCAGAGGCAGATGGAGAGTTTTTGCTTTGGCAGAGGCTGGATTGTTAAATGTATTATAAATATTATATCCAATACAAGAACCTTTGCAAATATAATCATCACTAGCTTATAATACAAGTTTTGTCGGTACAGCTCTTGTGCAAACGTTACATCATTTATAGGCCAGGGAAATTCATGCATTAACGTGGATATTATTTAATCATCGAATCACTTTCATCATAACGTACATGAATGTGAATGAATGTTTATTTACGTCAACATAACTCCGGTGACGTGCGGTGTGGTTTAAGGCAGGTGAAGAAGTTTTTTTCCCCCAATCTAATTGAATATGCTGTCATCAATGTTAAAGGCCTACTGAAATGAGATTTTCTTATTTAAATGGGGATAGCAGGTCCATTCTATGTGTCAAACTTGATCATTTCGCGATATTGCCATATTTTTGCTGAAAGGATTTAGTAGAGAACGTCGCCGATAAAGTTTGCAACTTTTGGTGCTGATAAAAAAGCCTTGCCTATACCGGAAGTCGCAGACGATGACGTCACAATAGTGAGGGCTCCTCATATTGTTTATAATATGAGCCTCCAGCAGCAAGAGCTATTTGGACCGAGAAAACGACAATTTCCCCATTAATTTGAGCGAGGATGAAAGATTCGTGGATGATGATATTGATAGTAAAGTACAATAAAATAAATAAAAATAAAGTTGAAAAAAAAGGCGATTGCATTGGGACGGATTCAGATGTTTTTAGACACTTTTACTAGGATAATTCTGGGAAATCCCTTATCTTTCTATTGCGTTGCTAGTGTTTTAGTGAGATTAAATAGTACCTGATAGTCGGAGGGGTGTGTCCACGGGTGTCTTGAGGCCAGTCTCTGAGGGAAGTCGACGGCAGCTGCATAGACGGCGCAAGCTCAGCTGATCTCTGGTAAGAGGCGACTTTTTACCACAATTTTCTCACCGAAACCTGCCGGTTGACAAGTGGTCGGGATCCATGTTCGCTTGAACGCTCTGATCCGTAGTAAAGCTTCACCTCCGGGAATTTTAAACAAGGACTCACTGTGTGTTTGTGTTGCTAAAGGCTAAAGCTTCCCAACTCCATCTTTCTGCTTTGACTTCTCCATTATTAATTGAACAAATTGCAAAAGATTCAGCAACACAGATGTCCAGAATACTGTGTAATTGCGCGATTAAAAGAGACGACTTTTAGCCGCAAATAGTGCTGCGCTGATATTTCCTGACAGTCCGTGACGTCACGCGCAGGCGTCATCATTCCGCGACGTTTTCAACAAGAAACTCCGCGGGAAATTTAAAATTGTAATTTAGTAAACTAAAAAGGCCGTATGGGCATGTGTTGCAATGTTAATATTTCATCATTGATATATAAACTATCAGACTGCGTGGTCGGTAGTAGTGGGTTTCAGTAGGCCTTTAAAACAGGCTCATTCGGAGGATAACAAGAAAAAGAAGAGATAATTGACTTTCATAAAAATGTCATCAAATAATTACTTTTATAAGAAAAAAAAATGTGTGGTCTTATTTATAGGTAAAGTACATGCATTTAACCTCTATATATAAGCTATTATGCATGCAGAGTATTTTTTATTTATTTATAAAAGACACCTTCCATTTGGTCTAAAGCAGGGGTGTCAAACGAGCGGCCCGTGGGCCAAATCAGGCCCGCAAACAGGTTCAATCCGGTCCGTGAGATGAGTTTGCTGAGTGTAAAATTTAGCTGCATTTTTAAATTACAGAAACTGCTGTTCAAAATGTGTCCACTGGATTCTGTTAGGCAAGCAAATAGTTTATACAGGGGCGAGCATGTACACCAAGCAAGAGGTACACCCAACGTAAAACAAACAGGAGTAAAATAAACAATTGGTAACCCCACTTAAAATGCTGCATGGGACACTGCACATTGATATAGTTCTGTGGAAATTATTGTCTTCTCTGCCAATTTAGATTAAGTGAACAATGTGTGAATTACTGCAATACTGTCAGTCTTTTTATGTTTCTAGTTTCGGTTTGTTGAAATTGTTCAAACATTGCATAGCTTTTATTTTTCTATCGATATACAAACCACTGTTTCCATACAAGTTGGGAAATTGTCTTAGATGTAAATATAAACGGAATACAATGATTTGCAAATCATTTTCAACCCATATTCAATTGAATATGCAACAAAAAAAACATATTTGATGTTCAAACTGATAAACATTTTTTTTTGCAAATAATCATTAACTTTGAAATTTGATGCCAGCAACACGTGACAAAGAAGTTGGGAAAGGTGGCAATAAATACTGATAAAGTTTAAAAATGCTCATCAAACACTTATTTGGAACATCCTGCAGGTGTGCAGGCTAATTGGGAACAGGTAAGTGCCATGATTGGGTACAAAAACAGCTTCCCAAAAAATGCTCAGTCTTTCACAAGAAAGGATGGGGAGAGGTACACCCCTTTGTCCACAACTGCATGAGCAAATAGTCAAACAGTTTGAGAACAACGTTTCTCAAAGTGCAATTGCAAGAAATTTAGGGATTTCAACATCTACAGTCCATAATATTATCAAAAGGTTCATAGAATCTGGAGAAATCACTCCACGTAAGCGGCCTGGCCGGAAACCAACATTAAATGACCGTGACCTTCGATCCCTCAGACGGCACTGTATCAAAAACCGACATCAATCTCTAAAGAATATCACCACATGGGCTCAGGAACACTTCAGAAAAACCACTGTCACTAAATACAGTTTGCCGCTACATCTGCAAGTGCAAGTTAAAGCTCTACTATGCAAAACGAAAGCTATTTATCAACAACATCCAGAAACGCCACCGGCTTCTCTGGGCCCGAGATCATCTAAGAACGACTGATGCAAAGTGGAAAAGTGTTCTGAGGTCTGACAAGTCCACATTTCAAATTGTTTGTGGAAATATTCGATATGGTGTCATCCGGACTGAAGGGGAAGCAAACCATCCAGACCGTTATCGACGCAAAGTTCAAAAGCCAGCATCTGTGATGGTATGGGGGTGCATTAGTGCCCAAGGCATGGGTAACTTACACATCTGGGAAGGCACCATTAATGCTTATTTCATCAAAACAATGCCAAGCCACGTTCAGCACGTGTTACAACAGCGTGGCTTCGTAAAAAGTGCGGGTACTTTCCTGGCCAACTGCAGTCTAGACCTGTCTCCCATCGAAAATGTGTGGTGAATTATGAAGCGTAAAATACGACAGCGGAGACCCCGAACTGTTGAACAACTGAAGTTCTACATAAAAAAAGAATGGGAAAGAATTCCACTTTCAAAGCTTCAACAATAAGTTTCCTCAGTTCCCAAACGTATATTGGGTATTGCTAAAGATAGATAGATAGATAGATAGTACTTTATTGATTCCTTCCGGAGAGTTCCTTCAGGAAAATTTAAATTCCAGCAGCAGTGTACAGTGTTGAGATCAATTTAAATAAAAGTAAAAAGTAAATAATGAGGGTTTAAATGGAAACAAAATAGAGAAATATTACAATAAGAATAAAAACTAAAACTAAAGGAAAAGGTGATGTAACACAGTGGTGTACATACCCTTTCCCAACTACTTTGGCACGTGTTGCAGCCATGAAATTCTAAGTTGATTATTATTTGCAAAAAATAAAAATTACATTTATGAGTTTGCACATCAAATATCTTGTCTTTGTAGTGCCTTCAATTGAATATGGGTTGAAAAGGATTTGCAATTCATTGTATTGTTTTTTTGTTTTTTTTACCTCTAACACAATTTCACAACTCAAATGGGAACAGGTTTTGTACAATGATGCCGCGAAGGCAGGGAGTAACTCAACCCTCTTAAATAGTTTTTACCTCAGTTTGTATGGTTTGTTGAGCTGGCACAGTAATATGTGGAAATGACACATGGGTTTGTCGATAAAAAAGTTTTTATTTATACTTTATTTGTTTTTTGTTCAATCCCAGTGACTTAAAGCTGAAATGCTTTGTAGATACACTGAAATTATATTTTTTTCCCTCAGAATTTCACTTTGGAAGTGTTTTCTCAAGAGGATTATTTGCGACATGTACATTTTCCAACAATCTGAAGTAGTCGTAGTTGTATTATTATGCCATTATTTTACAAGTCCGGCCCATTCGGGAATACATTCCGCCCCTGAGCGGAAACGAGTTTGACACCCCTGGTCTAAAGTCCAGCTTTATTAGCTTCTACATATAATCCTCCCTCTTGGTAGTCACATTTATTCATTCAGCAGAAAAATAAAAGATATTTCTTGTACAAAACCCAACACCATTGAAGTTGGCACATTGTGTAAATGGTAAATAAAATCAGAATACAATGATTTGGAAATCCTTTTCAACATATATTCAATTGAATAGACTGCATAGACAAGATATTTAATGTTCGAACTGAGAAACTTGTTTTTTTTTGGGGGGGGGGGGGGGGGGGGGGAATCATTAACTTAGAATTTAATGGCAGCAACACATTGCAAAAAAGTTGGCACAGGGGCATTTTTACCACTGTGTTACATGGCCTTTCCTCTTAACAACACTCAGTAAACGTTTGGGAACTGAGGATATCAATTTTTGAAGCTTTTCAGGCAGAATTCTTTCCCATTCTTGCTTGATGTAAAGCTTAAGTTTTTCAACAGTCTGGGGTCTCCGTTGTGGTATTTTACCCTTCTTATTGAGCCACATATTTTTAATGGGAGACAGGTCTGGACTACAGGCAGGCCAGTCTAGTACCTTCACTGTTTTACTATGAAGCCACACTGTTGTAACACGCATTGTCTTGCTGAAATAAGCAGGGGCAACATATGTTGCTCCAAATCCTGTATGTACCTTTCAGCATTAATGGTGGAAAGTTACCCACGCCTTGGGCACTGCTACAACCCCATACCATCACAGATGCTGGCTCTTGAACTTTGTGCCTAGAACAATCCGTATGGTTCTTTTCCTCTTTGTTCTGGAGGACACGACGTCCACAGGTTCCAAAAACAATTTGAGATGTGGACTCTTCAGACCACAGAACACTTTTCCACTTTGCATCAGGCTATCTTTCCATCAATGGCTTTCGCTTTGCATAGCAGTTTTAACTTGCACTTACAGATGTAGCGACAAACTGTAGTTACTAACAATTGGTTTTCTGAAGTGGTCCTGAGCCCACGTGGTGATATCCTTTACACACTGATGTCGCTTTTTGATGCAGTACCGCCAGAGGGATCGAAGGTCACGGGGATTCAATGTTGGTTTCCAGCTTTGTTGCTTACGCGCAGTGATTTCTCCTGATTCTCTAACCTTTTGATGATATCACAGACCGTAAATGGTAAAATCCCTATATTCCTTGCAATAGTTTGTTGCAAAATGTTGTTCTAAAACAATTTGCTCTCACATTTGTTCACAAAGTGGTGACCCTCGTCCCATCTTTGTTTGCAAATGACTGAGCATTTCATGGAAGCTGCTTTACACCCAATCGTGGCACCCACCTGTTCCCAATTAGCCTGTTCACCTGTGGGATGTTCCAAATAAGTGTTTGATGAGCATCCCTTAGTCTTTTTTGCCACATTTGCCAGCTTTTTTTAAACATGTTGCAGGCATCAAATTCCAATTTACCTAATATTTGCAAAAATAAAATGTTCCAGTTTGAACGTTAAGTATCTTGTCTTTGCATTCTATTCAATTGAATACAGGTTGAAAGTGATTTGCAAATCATTGTATTCTGTTTTGTTTTTACAAAATTACAAAACGTGCCAACTTCACTGGTTTTGGGTTTTGTACATTTAGTAATAAAAAATAAAGTACTTTATTGACGCATGTTATTTCCAGGCTACATAAAATTATGTGGCGGGCCAGACCTCGCCCCTGGGTCCTGAGTTTCACACCATGACTTGCACCAATAACAAAGATCAATCAAAACAATATAGTGCATTCTTTAAAAAAAGTTTATTGGCTTTTAAAACCACTTTAAAAATCTCACCAGTGAGTACTTTCCATTGAAAAAAAAAAGAAAAAGAAACGACGCGTTTGCAATATTAACAAGCAACTGTACATTAAGCAGTACACTAGACAACATCACAGAGGAGGGTATTTTTTTCTCTTCCACTGGTAGAAATGAATAAAATAGTCAAACAGAGTTGGTTCTGGGTCAGTCAAAGGGGAAATTACTGCTTGATGGAGCTCAAAATAGGTGTGTTTCCTTCATTAGAATTCAAACATCAGTGCCTTTATATGTAAAAAAAAAAAACACACACAAGAAAATGTCTTTCAGGAAGTAAAATCAACATAAAACGAGAGAACAAAGTTAACTTAGTAAACAGCAAACAACAGAAGTAGCTGACAAAACTGGCACTGCCCGTCTGGTTAACAGAACCTGCCCACATCACAGCAGACAGTGGTCACCGAGAATATATATATAAAGTACAACAGAAGACATCACACATGCGTGCGTACAATCATTTATAACACAAGGAGCATGTAGGTTTTTAAAGGTTACTCTTGAACTTTTTTACCCCCCTATACTCAACGCTTCATATTCTCATGTATGAGAACGTGTAAGAAATGTGTATCTCACTGAGATTAATGCACATTTTGCTACAAGACAATTAGTCATTTTCTGACACTTTATTTTCCTTACTCCCCTTGTCATAAAAAATATTTTTTTTTATGTTGCGGGCGTCCATCATTACATTTGTCCATTAAGACATGGCAAAAGGCGTGTCGTAAAAATTTAGTGCAATAATGTTGAACCTCCAAAGTTTGTTGTTGTTTTTAAATCCAGTGTCTGCTGAAAGGCTTTGTCACAAAAACAAAAGAGTTGGCAACAAGCTATCAGTATTGTGTTTTTTTTCTTGTCCTGCTAAAAGCACCCTCTGCTTCTCCTCGAAAAAGTCAAATAAAATCAGCAAGCGAAGACCAGACAGCATTACTTTTACGACACGCTAAGCCAGAAATGTAACACACAACATACAGTATCTTGCTGACTACGAC
The DNA here is from genome assembly GCF_033978795.1 of Nerophis ophidion. Classification (NCBI taxonomy): domain Eukaryota; kingdom Metazoa; phylum Chordata; class Actinopteri; order Syngnathiformes; family Syngnathidae; genus Nerophis; species Nerophis ophidion. The sequence goes on from NC_084622.1 coordinate 29,025,969, forward strand.
TGTTAAGCTTTTTTTTTTTTTTATGTCTCTTTTAAATGACACATACTTAGCTATAATAATGGCCATAATATACTGTAGTGTCCGGATACATCAAATCTCTATGTAGCTATCCTATTTACAAATGGAGCATGAACATGACTTGTACAACATTGACAATTGCCAAAAATGCAAGTAAGCCTCCTACTGTGTCACATGATAGTTTCAACATGCTTTTTGCAGGTCCGTGGTTACCTATTGGACTGTGACCACTTCCTTAATATACATACTGTACATAGAATTGATGTAGCTTAATCATTTTACTTACTGGGAGTGACAATGTGTAATAATAACAAAATCATTTTTCTAAGTCTTTGGCATGGAAATAAGGCTGGATCGCACATTTCATTCAAGTTGACGTCAATGAACGCTGATTAAGTAGCTAAGCCTTCTCCACACCATTTTTTGTCCCCCAACGTGCCAAAACAGAATAACAAAAAAAAAAAAAGCTCTCGTGACGTAAAGCGTGCCTGCCATGGGTTCTGTCATGAAACAACCGTATAGCAAATTGCTCTAAGCCTGTACAAAATAGATGCTTCTCTACTGCAGCCGAACCAGATGACAGAACAGCTGCCATGATAAGACGCTTTTATTTGAACATTTCGCTATATACAGTCTCTCCAGAGATGGTGTAAGGCCTTGGACTGAAGGAATAAGGCAGCCAGTTGTTGATTCCTTTCAATGTTTAGTTCGACAAGTGGCCTGAAATAAATCCTATTCCAAGATATTCAACAGTACAAGTTTAAGAAAGAAATGCTCAGGCGTCAATCAGTTCTCCACTGATTTTGTGATAAAGTAGAAAGAAAACGTCATAAATTCAGCACCTGGCAGCCCCGTTTGCTACCCTTTTTAGTAATTTGATATGGCAGGCCAACGTCCAGCAACCTACACTTCCGCCTTATGGTTATCTACATTTGGTTAAGTGCACGCACGGAAAGTATTTGTTTTCCTGTTGTGCACAACCTTGACGTGTTTGTTCAATATTGCATTATTGACAGCTTCTAACATGGAAGATTCGTGTTTCTCCTAATGGCTCACACATCTTGGTAACTGCATGCTGACACAGCAAATTCTCCCCGCTATCATGTCTTGATTGTACACAAGGAGGGAGTCATGACTGAGGGGGTGGGGGGGGAAGAGGAGAGAAGGTTAACATCAGCGAGTGGGGGGGAGATTTTCTGGTAAGCCTGGCACTTATAAAAACAGAACAAACGGCAAAGTCCAGACAAATCCCGACAAACTGTCGTTGTCAAAACGGATATACTAGTTAAGTTACGCACCAAACCAACAAACGACAAAGAGCAGAAGTGGTAGAGAATACAAGTTCAGATCAGCCGAGCATCTCTACTGTTGTGGGCTGGTCTTTGCTCTCCAGCCAGTCAAAGCCGGAGTTCACAGTATCACTGCATATCTGCTGAAAAAGAGGGTCGTTCTTCAGTTCTTCCAGTGTTGAGTCTTCATATTGTTCCTGCTGCTGGTTGGGGTCAAACAGCAGATTGTGGTCCAACGTGTTAAAGTCAGTGATGCTACTGGACAGATCTGTGGTCAGTCGGATGTCGTTTGAAAAGTCGGACGCCACGGCGTTGAGTTCTGAGGCCACCTGGCCCACCAATTGAGAGCTGGGGTTGAGGGTGTCGTCCCCCAGCAAGTCCTTGACAGTGTTGTTGAAGTCCAGCTGCTGCTGCTCGTCCTCCGCTTCCTGCTGCTGTGTGCTCTGGAGGAGGAGCGGCGGCTGGGTCTGCACAGGTAGCTCCTGCTGTTGCTGGTCTGGCTCACCGGCGCCCTCTTGTGCTTGGCTGTCCGCAGTGGAGAAGCTCACGTGGTCCCCACTGGCGGTGGCGAGGTAGCCGTGCTGCTGCAGTTGGAAGGCGGCTGGGCTGGAGCTGACCGGCAGCGGCGTCTGGTGCTGCGTTCCCACCGTGAAGGCCGGGGTTGTCTCCAGAATCTGTGTGAGGTTCATGCGTGCCGTGTAGTTAGAGGGAAGGTTGTTTATCCCCAGGCCTCGGACAGAATCGTCCCCGTCCGCCTCCATCTTGCTGAGAAGGACGTTGCTAATTTTGGCGGTGTTAGTCTGACCCTGCACGGGCAGCATCTCGCTTTGCATCATGATGTTCAGAGGCACAGACTGGCTGCGTTGGACCATGCTGTGGACAGTGCTGACCGTCTGGCTGCTGGACAGGTTGCTGAGCACTTCGGAGGTGATGGGCGAGTTAAAAGGTGAGGCGACCGTCTGTGTGGTGGTGGAGGTATCAGTGGTGGTCGTCTGAGGCCCGGTGTTTCCGCTGAAGTGCCTCTGGCGCACGGCGGGGCTGACACTCCGGCAACGGAAAGTACTGGATGCCGATGACGTTGACGCCTTGTTGTCTAACGGTGCGGGCACAGCAAAGCTCTCCTGTTTAGTAGGTGTGGTCACGCCAGTTACTTGCTGCTGCACAGGGGAGATAGGCGTCAAACGACCAAAATGTGCTGAGTCTGACCTCGACTGGGGTTGAAAGGACTGGCCAGGAATTGCAAATGCATGCGGTTTACGAAACTGGTCATCAACCAGATCTTGGTAGCTGGGCAGGATACCGATGCTGTGGTTGGACAACGGACCTCCTGAATTGCTGTTGTAACGGTTGTTGATCCACTCCAGTTTGGCCTTGTCAGGGTGAGTCGCCATTGGCCTTTGCATTGGCTTGACGGGGCTGCTGGAGACAATACTGGCGTCATGATAACCGGTGATGCTGGAGTTGATGGGCGTGAACGCAAAAGGGTTTCTGCACTCCACCGGGCTCGGGGGGACGCTGCTGCTGCAGTTGGACAGAGGGGTGCTGATGGGTGTGTGGCGTCCCAACGCTCCGTCCACAGGAGTGATGGGAGCCATGCGGGAGCAGGGGCTCTCTCTCGTCAGGCTGTGGCCAAGGGTCATCTCAGAGGTAGGGGTCGGTGTCGGGGTTGGCGTGGGAGTCGGGGTGGGAGTTTGGACTGGCGTGGTGCTGCTGTGGGCAGAGTGGTAAAAAGAAGAGCCTGCTTGCTGAGCATTGAGCACGGATGCTTGGTTGCCGGCCGGCTGGCTTTGAAGAGAAGCGTCCACGCAGCTGCCAAACAAAACTTTCAGCTTCATCTGCTCCTCCATCTGGACGAGCTCCTCCACGATGCTGTCCTGTGTCATGTCGTCGTCGTTGAACGGGAAGTAGTCCATGCTCGGCTGAGACCCGGAAAAGTCGACCATCTCCTGTGCGAGAGCAAGTTGTCCTGGGGTTTCAGAGGGTTGGGCAATGATCGAAATCTGGTCTGTTGTGGCTTGCTTGTGTTCTGCTGGTATCTGCTGAGCGAACGCCTGCTTGCGAAGCTCATCAAGCTGACCTTCCTCCCATATTGTGCTCTTCAGTTCACTCATCACAGAGGCAACCTGTGGTCCTGAGTTGGCTCGTGTGTCCACCGTGATCTGCTGTAACAAGACCTGGTCGGACGTTCTGGCGACTGCGCTGCTAGTGTCGGCACTGAGTGAACGTGCTTCCCGTTTTACCAACAAGGCCTGCGGTTTGACAAGAGTCAGGGCGCCCTCGGTGTGCGTGATGGGCGAGTCGGAGAGCGCCAGGATCTGCGTGGGGCCGACAGAAGTGTGTTTCACAGTCACTTTGCAGGGTGCGCTCTCAGGTCTGGCTGGAGTTCCTGGTCGTGGGATCCTCTTTACTGCTGCGCTCATTCCAGGTTGGGGATTGTCAGATACAGCCATTGACTGCTGAGATATAAAAACTCTCTTCACAGGAATTATATGGGACTCAGCACTAGGGCCTGTGCGCTTCCTGGGACTTTTAACATCTGAACAAGGGTCCTTTGAAGCAGGAATACTGATAGATGACACGTTGCCATGCGATTTGTGATTATCAACAGTCAAGTAAAAGGTGCTGTCATGGCAATTACTGTTATTGCTGTCCTGGATTCCAGCTGCAGTTACAGAGGTGGGCGGGGATGTGGAGTCGCTCTTTAACCTTGAGACCTTGTTGTTCAGTCCTGGCAAACACTTAACAGAGAAGCTGGGCTCACTAATAGCCCGTAACTTTGTCAATCGCTCCTCAGCGGCCGCAGTGCCAGTTTTCTCCACACCGTTGTCGTTGTTGTCAGCCACACCCTTGGTGGCCTCATTGGATGATGTCAAACTGAAGGCCCCGGCTTTGACTGCAGAAGTCATCGGCACACTGAGTGACTGCTGGGACTCATCTAAGGCAGATATCGTGCCCATCCCGGCAGAGGTGGGGCGCATGGCGGTGCTGCTGCTGTTACTGCTGCTGCTGGGGGCCAAGGCAATGGCCATCTTGACCACATTGACCGAGCTGACGTGGGGATTGGGCATCACAGTTTTTATGGGGCTGTTGGTGATGAGCAAAGTGGGAGGGGAACGAAGTGTGATGGCACTCGTGGCGGAGGGCTTGGGCAGGATTTGAGCGTACCGGGTGCCGTGCCGTACTGCCACAGGACTAGCTGGGATATTTTGTGGGGTTTTGGGGGACTGCTTGAGTGATTGTGTGACCACTTGGAAGTTGACAGGCAACACTTTCCCCTCAGTTGTCCCGACAGGGCTCGGCGAGGTCATTAGCTGCCTGCTTCTTTGAACCTGGGTGAACAGCAACAACAGAAACACATTGAGTCACCTTCGTGTGCACAGGTAGAATAGGTAAGCTTTCTTCTTAATGGTACATACCGTGACAGGGCTAGGAACAGCTGCTACTACAATGCCTATAGTGGGCTGGGGGGACAACAGAGCTGGGCTGCCGCAGGGGATCGTTGGGCCAGGGGTGCTGACCTCCGTTCGCTTGACTTGGGCATCGCTGGGTAAGGGAGAGTGGAGCTTCTGCTCTTGCTGCTTCTTCTGGATCTTCCGCTGCAGTTGCTGCTTTGCATCGACAGAGGGGGAGGGGAGGGTCTTCACCTGGGGATGGAAGGAGTTGGCTTCGGCTGTGGGCACAAATGCTGAGGAAGGAGTTGGTGTCTTCATGCCTGGGAAAGAGAGGCAACATTGAAAAATGAATGGCTAACAAAGCAGGTTTTCATGTCCAAATTGGGACAAAGTACAGTTAAAATTACGTAACCCTTATTGCATATTACATTTATTTCAAAATCTGCGAGATTTTGATATTTTCTAAATTTAGAGGGGAACTGCACTTTTTTGGAATTCTGCCATTCAAAATCTTTATGTGAGACAAGCACACATGTCTCTCCTTAGTTCATGCATTCTAACTAGTAAATAAACACGAGCAAAAGTCAGCCAGCAAGAGAGGTAATGGGATTCACTCTATTCCACCTATAAAGCCCTCTAAAAAACATCCCATAACATTTTATATACACACTGTAAGTATGTATGTAACACAGTAACACGTACATTCATAATAATGTGTAATATTTACATAATTTACTCATTTTAAGTATACAGCAGCACACTAATTTCACAGACGCATAACAACTTTCACTATTTCTTTCAACAACAACAAAAACTAATCATGGCAGACTTCATGAGAGCCAACAACGACTACTTTGGGACAAATGATGATTCAGAATTTCATGTTTTTGAGTGCAAATACATATGGTGAATGAGCTACAAGTTTTGGAAAGTGGGTGCTAGGCAGATGCAGAAAGTAACACTATTACTAAGTCAAAACAATAAATAATAAACATAATACAACAATCACTTACTATACAATGTCTGCTCTCCCTGGGATGCCAACTGAACGGATGATTAAATCTTTCCATTTAGATGAAGAAATAATCCTACTCCTCACGCAGGCAAAAAAAAAAAAAAAGTGGGTGCAAACAAGTGTCTTTTCGCGCCTTTCTCGCGATCTCCGGGTCTTAGTTAAATGTCATAGTTGACCAACTTTTCGGTATATGGCCACTACGTTCTAACATACAAGTGAGAGGCATGATATATAATCTAGAAATAACTTTTACCAACTCAGAGGCGCTGCAGCAGCTCACAAGCTCAGTCTTTCAATAGCTGCATAAGATAATTACCTCTCTGTGATTACTACATCGCTATAAGTATTTTAGTTCCTCGGCATTAGTGCTCATAACAATATCACTAATACTTGGTTAATATTTAGGTCATGACATGTAAATTGAGTATTTTTGGACGTTTTTTTTACAGGCCTTTATACGGTGAGTGGAATTTATTATTCCCATTAGCTGAATTGTGAGCAAATGCGTACTTGCCAAATTATACAAATTAGAATGCATAAGAAAATAAATTTGTGTTATTCTCTTGGCTAAGAATTGTGAATAATAGTCAAAATTCCCCAAAAGAGCAGCTCTCCTTTTAAAGATAAATAGTGATTGTTGATGTTGATGTGTTGGACTATTTAAATGTTTTTCTTCCTTTTTTCTGGTTTCTTATAAATTATTGCAGGTTTACAAACTGTATGTAGGGACGCCCCTCCTAATAGTTTAGCGTGAACAAACACATGTAAAATATTAATGAATGAATGACAGGGTGTTTCATATGGAAGTTTACTGCACACATATGTATAGCCCATTCCTGTTCTGTCAATTACATTTCTCTATAGAGTTTTGTTGTCTCCGGTGGCAAACAGTGTTAGTGCTGGTGTGTGGAAATCCAGGGTTCAAATCCAAGTCGGGGTTGTGCCAGGAACGTGTGTAACTTTGTTTTCATTATGTGAAATGTTTTATTTTGCAATAAAAACATACATTGTAGAATCATTTCCTTCCCATTAATTTGTTTTAGTGTACAACATTCAATATGTTGATTAAAATTACATTTAAAATGTATTAAAAAAGAATACAAAATGTTTGACAAGTAAAAAAAGAGCATTTTAGGGTCCTTAAAATTAAATTCTGCTTAGGGCCCCCACCATTCTCACCAGCAGGTGTCATCCTCTTTACCTGTCGTGGGTGTTCCCGTCATAACCGTGAGCGCAGCCACGGACTTGGTGCCGATGTAGTGGCTGTCCAGCAGGAAGCGTGCTAGATCCTCCACGTTGTCAAACTGACGACTCAGGACCTTTTGAGCCCACTCACACACCAGACCGCAGGCTGCGGACCTCATTTCATCCTCGGCGTTCGGAGATTGGCCAGCCGGCTCCATCAGTTCACACTGAGATGGGCAGGGAGTAAATTGGTGAGAAGGTACAGTATGCATTATCTGTGTTGAGTTTTACGCTTCATACAGCACAAACGTACCCCATCGCCTGACTTCTGCAGATCCAGGTTAGGTAATGATGGCATGTGAACAAAAGCTTTCTTTCTTAACCCGCTATAACAATATGTAGGAAGGAGTTAAGGCTAGTACAACATTTTGTGTGTTCAAACTTCAAACATTGCCAGGCTTTGAATCTTGTTACATCTTTTTGTGAAATAGTTTCTACTCCATTCTTTGTCTCCGTACTGCAGGCATGCTGTGATATACAAAAAAATGTAACCTAAGATACATCAGGTAAAATAGAAAGCACTTTTTTCTTGCAATAAAACTAAATATGTATATATATTTTTTTTACTTTTGGCTTTATTTCAGCTCCAGTAGAGCATTAATATTGTTAAGTCGTCAGTGCCCTCTAGTGGCACAACTAGGCAACAGTAATGGTTTGACTACATAACCACTCATACTTATCGCTCCTAACCAAATATTTGTTAATCGGAGACATATTTGATTAATTGTGTGAATGATTCACACATATTGTAATCTAAAAAAATTTCCACCCTTTTTAGTGCAACTTCCACTTCCACATTTTTAATCTGATTCAAACTATACTCCATCCATTAATCCATCCATTTACTATACTCCACTTTCAAAATGTTCATGATACATGCGCTACCATTTTTTTTTTCATTTTCGAAACATTCCCACATTTCCAGGAATTCTACATTTTGTGGGTCATTTTTTTCCATTTGAAATGAAGGAACAAATTTTCAAACAAACAAAATCCAAACCTTATTATACCTGTGAAGCTGCGAAAGCTGAGTCCTAATACTTTTTGCCAATGTTAGCATGCAGGGCAGCTTTTTTTTATAATTATTTTTGCAGGTATACACATCAGAATACTATATTTTGTTACTTGACGCATGTTAGCATGCTGATGCTAGCATGCTAGTTTTTTGTTTGTTTGTTTATAGCTATTTTGGCAGGTATAAACCTCAGTCATAGATCTTGATATTTGACACACGCTGTAGCAAGCTATTTTTTAAGCTATTTTGGCAGGTATAAACCTCAATCACATATTTTGATACTTGGAGCATGCTAACATTTAGCATGCTGACATTTCCGTGCTATCTTTTTTTTTTTTTTATAGCTATTTTTGCAGGTATAAATCTAAGAGTCATATATTTTGGTATTTGACACATACTAATAGTTGAGTCATTTTTTCTAACGCTATCTGGATAGCATGCTAACTGCTAGCATTTCAGTTTCAGCTTTTCTGCATTCACACGCAATTTTGGTAGATATTGCATTCTCTAGTTTATGAAACGATTTTATCTTGCGGTCTTTCAACAAAATTAATAGGAATCAACACTCGAACACATATACATTCAATCAAGGTGTCAATATCGTTGATAGTTATTGATGCAATGATAATATAATAAATAGACAGAGCAAGTTAAAAAAAAATTTTTAAGTTTGGTTTTAAAGGATATTTGGATTTTCCTCGCATTCCAAGTCGACGTGCCTTCATGTTGGGAAATACATTCTTCATGATCTTCCCAAAGTCTGCTGCACTGAGTGGATTGTAGCAGAGATTGTCACAATAGCTCCTGCAAAACAGAAAAATAACCCATTAGACAATGGTGTTGAACAAATTCAATTCACCTGGCCTGACAACTTATCTTAAAAATCTCAAATACATTTAAAAGGTGCCATATGTAGGAAAGTGGCCAGAAATGGAACTGCAATCATGGTCAAAATTATGTAGTCCCCTCCCACTCTCCATGACTGAGGTTAACGGATATGCACCTGAATTTGAATCCTACAAACCCCGTTTCAATATGAGTTGGGAAATTGTATTTAGATGTAAATCTAAACGGAATACATCCATCCATCCATTTTCTACCGCTTATTCCCTTTGGGGTCGCTGGTGAATACCTCAGCTACAATCGGGCGGAAGGCGGAGTACACCCTGGACAAGTCGCCACCTCATCGCGGAATACAATGATTTGCAAATCCTTTTCAACCCATTTTCAGTTGAATATGCTACAAAGACAACATATTTGATGTTCAAACTGATTAACATATATTTTTTGGGGGAAAAAAATCATCATTGTTGCCAGCAACATGTGACAAAGAAGTTGGGAAAGGTGGCAATAAATACTGATAAAGTTGAGGAATGCTCATCAAACACGTATTTGGAACATCCCACAGGTGTGCAGGCTAATTGGGAAAAGGTGTGTGCCATGATTGGGTATAAAAAGAGCTTTCCAAAAAAATGCTCAGTCTTTCACAAGAAAGGAAGGGGGTGGGGGGTACACCCCTTTGTCCACAACTCCGTGAGCAAATAGTCAAACAGTTTAAGAACAACATTTCTCAAAGTGCGATTGCAAGAAATTTAGGGATTTCAACATCTACGGTTCATAATATCATCAAAAGGTTCAGAGAATCTGGAGAAATCACTCCACGTTAGCGGCATGGCCGGAAATCAACATTGAATGACCGTGACCTTCTATCCCTCAGATGGCACTGTATCAAAAACCGACATCAATCTTTAAAGAATATCACTACATGGGCTCAGGAATACTTCAGAAAACCACTGTCACTAAATACAGTTTGTCGCTACATCTGTAAGTGCAAGTTAAAGCTCTACTATGCAAAGTGAAAGCCATTTATCAACAACATCCAGAAATGCCGCCGGCTTTTCTGGGCCTGAGATCATCTAAGATGGACTGATGCAAAGTGGACAAGTGTTCTGTGGTCTGACAAGTCCACATTTCAATTTTTTTTCGGAAATATTCAACATCGTGTCATCCGGACCAAAGGGGACGCAAACCATCCAGACTGTTATCAACACAAAGTTCAAAAGCCAGTATCTGTGATGGTATGGGAGTGCATTAGTGTCCAAGGCATAGGTAACTTACACATCTGTGAAGGAACCATTAATGCTGAAAGGTACATACAGGTTTCAGAACAACATATGCTGCCATCCAAGCACCGTCTTTTTCATGGACGCCCCTGCTTATTTTAGCAAGACAATGCCAAGCCACATTCAGCACTAATACAATAGCGTGGCTTCGTAAAAAAAGAGTGCGGGTACTTTCCTGGCCCGCCTGCAGTCCAGACCTGTCTCCCATCGAAAATGTGTGGCACATTATGAAGTGTAAAATACGACAGTCGACTGTTGAACGACTGAAACTCTACATAAAACAAGAATGGGAAAGAATTCCACTTTCAAAGCTTCAACAATTAGTTTCCTCAGTTCCCAAACGTTTATTGAGTGTTGTTAAAAGAAAAGGCGATGTAACACAGTGGTGAACATGCCCTTTTTTCAACTACTTTGGCACGTGTTGCAGCCATGAAATTCTAAGTTAATTATTATTTGCAAGAAAAAAAAAGAAAAGTTTATGACTTTGAACATCAGTGGCTGGGGAGAGGGAAGTCTGGGTTTCCCTGCTTAGGCTGTTGCCCCTGCGACCCGACCTCGGATAAGCGGAAGAAGATGGATGGATGGATGGATGGAACATCAAATATCTTGTCTTTGTAGTGCATTCAATTGAATATGGGTTGAAAAGGAATTGCAAATCATTGTATTTCGTTTATATTTACATCTAACACAATTTACAAAACTCATATGGAAATGGGGTTTGTACTTCAAGGAACGTCAAAAGGCAATCGACAAGTCTTACTCTGTAGGTTTCTCTTGTTTATGCTTCTTGCAAGGTGGTTTACTAAGTAGTTATGCCGCAATTTACTGATGTCGCTTAGCCAAATGTATTTGTAAAGTTGAGAAGCAATATTTTAATCAGGAGTCGGGACAGATTGTTGGCATAACCCTGCTAAAATGTCTAGTTTGCCCGCACGGGCAACAATCAAAATATATAATAGATAATAATTTATAATATATTATGTCGCATAGGCCTTTCATGTTGCATCCAACCTATCGCACTGCATTCTCTTCCATGTACGCACATCACCATCTGTCAGTGCAGAGTGCCATTCTATGAGCAAACCCACGTTACGCATAAATCATATAGCCTACTACCATGTCAATACACAAAGTAGAAAATCATGACATGTAATGCATTATATTGTGCCAAGCATATACCACCCCATATGTGCCTGATGCACATACAGTACCATAAACCGCAATTAGCCGTGCTAATATTGGAACGCATTTCTTCAGCCTTTCACCATATTGAGGCACTGACACCACCCATATCCACATAGGTTTTATTTGTCAAAAATAGATTTTGCCCTGTCAGTTGGATGACACATCAACATACAGGCCAACGGGCATATATTTCAACCGTTAGTCTATATGTGGATGTGTCATTGACCGGGCTAGCATGCTAAGCATTAGTTGCACGAGCATACTAGCTTTGTTAGACAAGATCATAAACTGTATTGGACAATATAGTTTCATACGAAATGTCTATTTCCATTTATTACAAGTAATAAGAAACGTATTTGCCCGACTTACCTATCAAGGAGGAAGTTAACAAGGGGAGAAGATGAAAAAGTCTTCTCCGCCTTCAATCGTCTCCATCTTTCAAAAGCATCCCCCGATACATATCCTCGTTTTTTTCCTGGCTTTGTCATGAATAAGTTGATAAACGTAACAAGGCCTTTTAGATGTACAAAGGTCTGACATGTTTAGTAACTTTACCAGTGGCACACTCACGGACTTTCTAATTGGTCAAACGGTGGAGGGCGGGGCATTGAAATGGAAACAATAACAACATTTGGGGGCTATATATCTAATTTTGAAATGAACATATCACGGTTGAAGTACAATTTCTAGTTATAAATTATACAAAAAGAACATGATTTATTAATGTCTTTTTACATAGCAGGGCAATTTAAAGGGGAACATTATCACAATTTCAAAAGGGTTAAAACAATAAAAATCAGTTCCCTTGTTGTATTTTTTTAAGTTTTTTTCAAAATGTTACCGGTCCCGGAATATCCCTAAATAAAGCTTTAAAGTGCCTTATTTTCGCTATCTTCGAAACCACTATCCATTTCCCTGTGACGTCACACAGGGCTGCCAATACAAACAACATGGCGGTTACCACAGCAAGATATAGCGACATCAGCTCGGATTCAGACTCGGATTTCAGCGGCTTAAGTGATTCAACAGATTACGCATGTATTGAAACAGATGGTTGCAGTATGGAGGCAGATAGCGAAAACGAAATTGAAGATATTGAGCGAATAGCTATTGACGCTATTCGGCCATAGCGTGGGTATACCTAATGAAGTGGCCCATAGCATGGCTGCCTTATTAGCATCGCCGGTAAAATGTGTGGACCAAACGATCAGGACTTTGGCATATTGTGACACTGGAGCAACTTAAATCTGTCGATTGGTAAGTGTTTGTTTCGCATTAAATGTGGGTATCTAGTTTCAAATGTACATACAGCTAGCGTAAATCGCATGTTAGCATCGATTAGCGTAGCATGTTAGGATCGATTAGCTGGCAGTAATGCCGTGACCAAATATGTCAGATTAGCACATAAGTCAACAACATCAACAAAACTCACCTTTGTGATTTCGTTGACTTAATCATTGCAAATGCATCTGCAGGTTATCCATACATCTCTGTGCCATGTCTGTCTTAGCATCGCCGGTCAAATGTGAAGACACTCTTGTACATTCAATGGGGGTCTGGCGGCAGATTTCTTGCCAGTGGTGCAACTTGAATCCCTCCCTGTTAGTGTTGTTACATCCTCCGACAACACACTGATGAGGCATGATGTCTCCAAGGTTCCAAAAAATAGTCGAAAAAACGGAAAATAACAGAGCTGAGACCCGGTGTTTGTAATGTGAAAATGAATATGGCGGGTGTGTTACCTCGGTGACGTCACGTTCTGACGTAATCGCTAAAACACCGATAAACAGAAAGGTGTTTAATTTGCCAAAATTCACCCATTTAGAGTTCGGAAATCGGTTAAAAAAATACATGGTCTTTTTTCTGCAACATCAAGGTATATATTGACGCTTGCATAGGTTTGGTGATAATGTTCCCCTTTAATGATGACTTGACATAAAATTATTACATATGGCACCTTTAAATGTAGCATATATTAGTGTACGTATTTGTTTAATTAATTCTGCCCCAGGTATTGGATGAATGTACCTCAATATGCAAATAGTTGATGTCATGTTATCTTTCTTTAAAGTGCAAACAAGGTAATACTGAAGCAACAGTGCCTCTGCTGGTGACAACCCAAAACTGCACTCTATGTTGCCTAAATTGCTTCCAAAAAATTATTAATCAACCAGAAAATTGACAAAATCGACTAATTCCTAACTATCGATTATAATTCTATTACGCAAAAAGTCTTGATTCCTTTTCACCTGTTGAATTATGTGCCATTAGCTACCGAGCAGTTAAACAACCACTAAGGCAGTGGTCACCAGACAAAGCTTTGTATTATTATTTGCAGATTTTTTTTTTTTTTTTTACATTTTGTATCTGCAATATGCCAAGGGGCCAATGACAAAAAAAAATCGCAAAACTATGATGGATAGCCGCAATTTGGTAAACTCATGGACAAGTGATATTGCTAATTTTCCTGGAGAAGAAAGCTAACGTGGTGATTGCTAGCTAGCACGACTAATCGCTAGCTAACACCATTAAATACTAAAATGTTTACATGAATACAAGCCGAATTAAACATTTTTCCCTATTACTTTTTGAGCACATTCAACAATAGTGTGATGATTACAAACAAAACAACAAAAAACAGTGCAAAACATTTTCATATCATTATCACTACTGCCTAGTTTATCTTGTTATATTTTTATTTTTACTGTTATATTTTTATTCTTATTATCGCTTTTTTTTAATCCGTATTCTTATTATTATATTTTCTATTTTATTTCAACTTATACCCTTATTATTTACTTTTTACTTTTTAAATTCGCTCTCATTTCTGTACACTGCTGCTGGAATTTTCTTTCCTGAGGGAACTCTCCTGAAGGAATCAATAAAGTACTATCTATCAGTCGTCTGTTCATCTATCTATAATTCTTGTCAGAGTAATCGTGATATAAAATGTTCATACTGTTACATCCCTAACAGATAAGGAGCGTGGTTCTGGACCTATTCCATATGTAAAGTGCTTTCTGTTGTGATCTGGCGCTATACGCTGTAAACAAAATTAAATTGATAGCATGTTAATTATTTAAGTTTATTTTGAACATAAATACAAATACAGTATGTAACATCACGTTTCCTATTTCTCACTGCAATGTGTCCGAAAAGGAGTAGGAAGAAGCAGAGTTTATTTAATCCTACCCATTTTCCATTTCACGGCAATTACAAACACATTCAGTTCCTGCTCTCAATTTGTACACAATTTAAATCCATAAAAAATATATATAATACAACTTCTCAGTAAATAGTTAAATAAGTTGTAAATCACACCATTAGATGAATAATATCAGCACATTTTTCAATAAAGTTTAAAGTCTTTTTTTTAGGATTCTTCTTCTGTTTTTTGTAAACATGCTGAGTTTGAACAGTTTCTAAAACTGGATCATATTAGTACTTTGTTTGACTTCTTTGCTTTTAATCCATTCCATAAATTAATTCCACATACTGATCTACTAAAGGTTTTAAGTGTTGTACGTACATACAAATGTTTTAAACTACATTTTTCTTTGAGGTTATATTTCTCCTATTTTGTTGAGAAAGAATTGTTGTACATTCTTGCATAGCAAATTACAGTTTGCTGTGTACATAATTGTAGCAGTTTGCAAACACAACAAATCATTGCATTTTAACATTTTTGAATCAATAAATAAAGAGTTTGAATGTTCCCCAAATCTAGCATTATGTATTATTGTAACTGATATTTTTGGAACACGGTTAGTGGATTAAGTGTATTTTTGTAGTTATTTCCCCATATTTCTACACAATACCTCAGATATGGTAACGCTGGCAAGCAGCAAAAAATCTGGAGTAGATATTTTTGCTTTATTCAATATTGACGTAGTTCTTGCCTTCTCTTGTGTGTATTTTATTGAGTATTGTTACACTCAGTCAAAGTCTACTCTGTCTATTTTGTATTTGTGTTTGACTTTCTCTTTTACTGTTACCGAATAGCAATATTTTAGTTTTCCTACTTAAGGTCGGCTATTAAGTTTAAAAAGAGCGTTAGATTTTATGTGCCTCTTTTTGGGATCCTACATTTACTCACAAGCAGTGGCGGGCCATGCGTTTCTCACCTAGGCCTTCAGGGATGTCCGACTTCAATGATTACCTCTCAAAATACCATAATTTATGTAACCACATGACCATTGCTGGAGAATTACTACACAGGAACACACTTACGCACTACTTTTGTATTGAAGAGCCTCAATAGTGTACAAAACGTTTTTTTTTCTGGGGCATTTAAAACTCAATAAACCCGTATCGGCAATTAAAACATATCTTATGTGGTACTGTCAAAATTAAAATTGCAAAAAAACATATTAACCTTGAAAAAATAAAGAAATAAAATATTTGAACTCAGAATTTGTAGCACCCTTTCAACCCCGTATAACCCCTCGATTATACGGGATTTGAGTGGAAATGACGGGCATTTCCACATTTCAAGATGTAGTTTCTCTGGCCTTGCAAATATATATCTGCCACCTAATCACCTATTTTGTTCTCCTTTGTGGGACAACACTACCCGCTTCCTCCTAAATTGTAATTTGTGATTGGATACTCACTTTGGAATGACAAGTGAGTATCCAATCACAGTCTTGTTAACATCAGGCTACCTAGATAGGCTA
Source organism: Nerophis ophidion (assembly GCF_033978795.1). NCBI lineage: Eukaryota > Metazoa > Chordata > Actinopteri > Syngnathiformes > Syngnathidae > Nerophis > Nerophis ophidion. The sequence continues at coordinate 29,041,927 of NC_084622.1, forward strand.
CTGTCAACAACTTGTGATCAGATTGGTTTTCGCAAATGTTTTTCAACTGTATGTGTTCCAAATTCATCCGCTGAAAGTCCCGGTAAATATCCAATCACAGGACGCGTAAATGCCACGTTCAACGTGAGGCCAGCTAAAAGGCTTTACTGACAACTCGTGATCTGATTGGCTATCCCAATTGTCTATCAACTGTTTGTCTACGTTCACTTACAAGTGCATAGACGCCTGCATTGTTGATTCTGAAGGCGCTCGGAAGATTTCGTACAGCATGGCAACATAAGCTAGCTGAATTCTGCTTTGATAAAAACTCTAACCTCAAAACCACAGCACTGGAAGGAGCATAATATGACATGAAGAGAATATGAATACTTTTAGATTTTCAGGGAAAGTAAATTAAAAATTACTTTTCTCTTTAATTACGATCATGATTTCTGGTTATGTTAGGCCAGCAGAGAAGGCCTTGCTGGCCCTGACGGCACACCACTGTTCACAAGATGCTACTTGCTCGATATAACCATCCAGCACTTGTTGCAGGTGGCTGAATCTGTGTTCATTCAGCACGGAAATGAGGCACAGATAGCAACTTTTTTCTGATCTGGTTACTAACCGTTTACTAGTGCCTTCATGAAACCGTGTTTCAGTGCCCGCCGAAATACTCACTTGTATTCATCGTAAACCTCCTGCTTGGGGAGGGACGTCTCCGGGTGCTCTTCTAGGTGATTCCGTATCCAATTGAACGCATACATTTGTTGAGTGCGACTCGATGACATGGAACTCTGATCGCTGTTGTGGTGCGAAAGGAGAAAGCAAAGTGTGAGGCGGTGTCCTCTATGGGGAGTGGGGACGCATCATTTCTTGTGAAGACAGAAACTTGAATACCATAATCCAGGAGTGGAGGACCCCCTCTCATTCTCAGTCCAATTGGGCACAATTTGGGGGTTGGGGTGATGAATAGATATGGGGAAACAAATGAAACACAGACAGCTAGGTATAGCAAAAATCTACATATAATCAATGTTTTGCGTCATAATGAGACTCAGTAACAGCTGGCATGAACGAGTGATCACCAGCACACATTACAAAGCAGATCAGACAAAATAAATTTCTCTTTGAGAACTTTACAGACCTAAAGATTGTTCGTGATGTAGCAGTGGATCATTTTGTTGACAAGGAATGAGACAGCGATGCCAGAAATGTAATGAGCAAAGCAGTCATGTGCCAGACAAGGAGGCATCAGCAAGAAAAATGGAGGGCTTAACTAAAATTTGTGTGTGAAACAGAAATTGTCGTGTACCTTTTATCATTGCCACTGCTGGGACCAGAAGGCAACTTAAGGTAGAGGTAGAGCTTTTCGATGTCTGTAAACTTCTCAACATCTTGCTGCAAAAAAACAAAGAAAACATGATGGTCAGAACTGTCAGAATATTTACTTCCAAATACATCAACAGATTTATGCTTCATGACATTATTTATTGAATGCCCCTGAAGGTATACATGAAAATTAGCCTCTGAAAATGCACAGCAAACTATGGTGTTCCATGATGTCATGCAAGACCTCATATCAGTGCAGTGTTTCCCATACATTCGTTTACGTAAAAAAAAGATTATATTTTATTATGTTATGATAATTCTTTTTTACAAATATTTTGTGATACAAATAGATTGGCAATCTACCGTAAAAGCTGCAGTGACGATCTAAACGAGCCCTCGTCAAAGTCCCAACTCCATAGCCGTATATTCATATAGCTTTGTTATCTCGGTTTTGCCATTTTGTATGTATATTTATTATCATACAACTGATTGTCCATCCATGTTTGGGTAAATTTTAAACACTAAGTGATTTAGTTGCCTTAACTTCCCTCACATGATTAATGATCTGTAAATAATTTCAATACAATACCACTACTAAGAATAATCAAAAAGGGATTCAACAAAATAAAATCTATATTTCAGAACATCACTTGACAATGAGTGGCTATGAATGGACATACTAGACACTCATCAAGTAAAATGGTCTGAATAGGTTACATTTAACAGTATATCTCGTTCACATGTATGTATATGCTTACTGAAGAAGATATGGGTTCAAAAGACATCAGGAGTGAGACAGCTGTCGTCAAATCAACTCCACCTTGATCGCGTTTCGATTGGTTTCTAAGAATGGATCCATCTTACCTCTTCCTTCACTGTTAGCCTCTTTGTTGCCAGGGGAAACAGACACTTAACTGAATGAGGTGGGAGATGTCAGCCAATGAGCGGTGAATGGAAACACGGTTTACTACATTTTTATCGCTACAAGCATGGAGTGAAGCCCTAGCCACTGAAGTGTCCGCATGTGCGAATGATGTCGTTGCATTGGCCCTTTACAATGCAGTGTCATTAGTTTGCAGATTTGTTATTGAATTTGACATGCCCTGATGATGTAATTGGCTTGATACAGTACATTGAAGAGTAAGGTGGTCAATAAATATTGATTTAAAGCGCATCAGCAAAGTATTTTAAATTGTTCTATTAAATGTTGTGATTGTATCATTGCATATGACTTTAAATATTATTGACATAGTTTATGTAACTGTTGATTTCATGTATGAAAAATGTGTGTGTACATATGCTGTTGCATGCACTTTTACTGTGGGCATTACAAAAAAACAAAGCAATAAAAAAAAAATCTATTGCTATTATTTTCTAATCAGTGCTTTCTAAAGTGTTAATGGATGATTTGACTTTGAATGAATGACTTTAATCGGATATCATTAGTTTGCATTTTTATTATTTTGGACATCCGGAAATGTTCTTAGTTTTTTTGGTATGTACAGTCGAAGCTGTCAATGTTTACTTTTAAAAGTATGTCTCAATGTGAGCATGAAGGATTGTGAAGGTGTTTTTTTTTTTCATAGGAGGTTTAAACAGAAATAAACTCCCTCAAACACAATTTGTGCTGTCTGTGTGCTTAATGAGGACACATGCCGCCAACCTGAATCTGTCAAACACCAGACACACTTGCTGAGTTTCATAAAAAAACAAACACAAAAAACTTCTTAAATAGCTTTGATATGTCAGTGTGTGTGTGTGTGTGTGTGTGTGTGTGTGTGTGTGTGTGTGTGTGTGTGTGTGTGAGAAATGTGACCTCAAACCGAAAAAACTGAACTAAGAAAATTTTCACAAGGCAGGTTGTTATTTTCAAGTGTCAGATCAAGTCTACTGTAAACTGTATGTTACATTAATTACAGTATAACAGCTGACAGATAGACATTGTAAAACAAATACAGTTGAACATCTTAACTTGGAAGCACTTTGGTCCATATAATTCAGAATTGAACCAACTCGGCATGCTAGAGAATTATCTTTTGATAACACTTTGTGGTCAACATTTTATTTTAAATATATACATCTGAAAATAATAATAAATAATAGTTTTTCCCACAGAAAATATATCTCATTAACCCAGAGTCTCTAATAATTGTAAAATTGCAATCATAAGCATCAAATGTAGATACTGTACATACAGGACATTATCTCTCTGCCAGTTTGTTTGGCTACATTTAAGAATGGTTAACTTTAGCATATGAATCGATACTGTACTAAATCCCGGTACCTGGGAATCGATACCGGTACTCAACAGTACGTTTATGTGTGTTCAAATGCGTTAATACCATTTTGTTATCTAACTTTTTTCCTACATGTAAAACACTTCTTTGTGGTCTACGTAACATGTAGTGGTGGTTCTTTGGTCCAAATTTGGCATTGTTTAACCTGTAGTTTTACAGACCATTTCAAACCGCTTTATGACTGTCTCTTCAAAATGCGCCGTTTTGTGGCTGGTCTTAACTTACATACCTACATGCCAAGCCCCATTGGACTGCTTTCCACCCCGTCAGCCATGTTGTAGTTTTTTGCGTTTGGATATTGAATCTCTAAAAACATTTAACACTAAGCTGTACTGTCTAGTTGTTATCTTGTTTTCTTACATTCCTGTGTCTCGTTTGCAAGTACTGTACTGTACTAGATAGTAGACTGTGCATGCAGTTGCAATTCCAAGATGTTAGATGGCAGTAGTGTATAGATTACGGTGTGTTGATTTAGCCAGGAAGTTCCCTGTGCCATTAAGTTAAATGTGCCAATCTTTTCTTTTGTTGAGGCCTCAGGGTTCCCCCCAGATTTCTAACATACTTGTGGGGTGTGGTCAACATGACATCCTCATATAATTTGTATAATCTGCGATAATGCATATACAGTACAGGCCAAAAGTTTGGACACACCTTCTCCTCATTCAATGTGGTTCCTTTATTTTCATGACTATTTACATTGTAGATTGTCAGTGAAGGCATCAAAACTATGAATGAACATATGTGGAGTTATGTACTTAACAAAAAAGGTGAAATAACTGAAAACACGGTTGATATTCTAGTTTGTTAAAAATAGCCACCTTTGCTTTGATTACTGTTTTGCACACTCTTGGCATTCTCTCGATATGCTTCAAGAGGTAGTCACCTGAAAGGGTTTTTACTTTACAGGTGTCATAGTTTTGATGCCTTTAGTTACAATCTACAATGTAAATAATCATGAAAATAAAGGAAACACATTGAAATGAGAAGGTGTGTCCAAATTTTTGGGCTCTACTGTATTTTCTATAAAAAGGCAAAATTAAGTGTTAATATACATTTTTTTAAAAATCTGTGTTATTACTAAATAGTATGAACATATATATATATATATATATATATATTTTTTTTTTTTCAAAAATATTTCAATTGTTGCTGCTTATTGTACAATTTACTTTGTTAAGAATTTTTCAAGTTTCCAGAGACTTCTTCAAACGTTTAGTGACCTATTGACTAGCAATAAATCTAGCGTCTTTTTCTGGTGTTATTGGAGACAGCACTCATGTTTAGAAACTGTACTTTGATAGACAAACAGCAAAAGCTGCAGCGAGCCTGACATCACACTTGCTCCAACTGCATTTTCTCTCCTTAATTTGCTCATTTGCTCTCTTAATATTTGCACATTGCACATTTTGTAGATCACTGTCGTCTCGAATATATCAAAATATGTCCATATCGTAGAAATGCTACTTCCGCTCCAGACAATCTTGTGTGTATTGCTTACATCAACATCCGGTTTCGTGATCAAAGTATTTTGGGCAAAAGTGTGCAAATAATAGGCTATTTGTAATATATAAAAAAATATATATACTTTGATTCCTAAGAAATAGCAATTGGTAAAGGACGGGAAATGACGTGTACGCTGTGGCGCAGTTGTACATGTTACATATAGTACATTACGTACGTTGTTTTTATGTAAGTGAGTTGCAAAATAAAGCTAACGTAGATCCACGCTGATGGCTGTCTCCTCTACTTTTAACTGATCGGTGATCGGCTGATTAGTTGCGGAGCCCAGACGACTTTTACCACAGCTATGTTCCAGTTAGGAATCCAATGATTCATCGAGTACATTTATTAATGACATTAAAAAAAAAGCATCCATTCGTATTTTATTGCTTTGATGATTTGTTTAATGAGTGAAACAAGTGCAACGCTGATCCAATCGCCGTCCACCTACTGGTGATATAGCTTCTTGCGCTGACGGAGAAAAGAATAACAATGAGAAAGTGGATGAGAAAGAAGAGGAGAAAAGCTGTCAAAGGTTTTGCAATCATTTATTTTTCTTGTTCTTATTTTTTTCAAAACACATTTTTAAGTCGCTGTTTTTTTTTTCAGGGAGTAAGTCTCTGGATGCAGGGAGACTTTGAGGGCAAACCCCAAATGAATTAAATGGGAGCCAATAATAGTTATTGCTTTTCTTTAGTTATTGTACACTAGCCACTTTATTTTGTAAAAAAAAAAGGATGTGTAGCATTCAGTCCTCAAATGTAATAATCTGATTATCAAGAATACTAGCAAATTCGAAATGTATTAAGATTTGTTTCATAAAAATATGTTATCGTGTTTAGTTACTCACTATGAAACATTTTAATTTCTATGATCTATTGTCAAAGCATCTGATCGGGACCTGAAATGGAATTGCAACTGATGTCAAAAATCGGATCGGGATCGGAGGTCAAAAATGTTAATCGGGAAATCTCTAGTTTAAACTAAATATTGTACTTAGTTACACACCAGCTGTTTGATTGCAACAAGCAATTTATTTTTAGTTGTCTTTACCAAATTTGGATGTGTTGAAATCGCTATTTAAAATTGCTAATTCTTATTGATAGCATATCTATGGCAAATCGAATGTAAATTAACATTAAAATTTGTAACATTACTTTGAGGCAGTCCAATTGAGTCCGCTCTGAGTGATGTCACAAGTAACAAAGGTATCGAAATATGGCGCCATTAGATTTCATGCGAATCTGTACTTGGTTGTACCGACAGACTCTGGTCGGTGCCTATAAAGGTACCGAATTGGCTACCCATCCTGAACTACAGTAGCTCCTACCGTCAATCAGACCTTAGTATGTGTAGCGAGGTGAACACAGTTAATATATGATCGTAAATCGTTACTAGAATTACAACAGTCATTTAGTGTGGATTATGTAGATGGCGCTTGGAGAAGCATTCTAAGAATTTATCTTCGAAAGTAAACAATGGCAAATAAAAACAAACAGGGAAAGTTTTAGAGCTAAACCTAATAGAAATTTTTCAACAGTCCTTTTTATTACAAATGTTGACCCTAAATCGGAGAACGTCAACATCAAACTTGCAGGAAATTTGGAGGTGGGCCGTATAAAATAAAAACATGATGGCTGTCTCAATTAAATTTGGGGATGGTCTGAGAATGTGACTACCTACTGTAGTCAGCATTATACAAAGAAACAAGCATGCAACCGATACTCACCAATATGCTGTCCACTTTTGATTGTACAGATTTGCTGCAGGCAAAAAGAGAACAAAATGTACATTAGTATTTAATATGGGATTGGAGCAAATATGCATTCAGACAGTTTTTCATTTGGAAGACTGCTCTATTTGGTTTTGTTCATCCATCCATTCAACTTCTCTCTGTTTATCCGAGGTCGGGTTGCTGAGACAGCAGCCTTAGAAACGAAGCCCAGACTTCCCTCTCCCCAGCCACTTTGTCCAGCTCCTCCTAGGGGGATCACGAGGCGTTGTCAGGCCAGCGGGGAGACTATGTCTCCCCAACGTGTCCTGGGTCTTCCCTGTATCCTCCTACCGGTTGACGTGCCCTAAACACCTCCCCAGGGAGGCGTTCAGGGGGCATCCTGACCAGATGCCAGAACCACCTCAACTGGCTCCTCTCGATATTGAGGACCAATGGCTTTACTTTGAGCTCTTCCTGGATGACAGAGCTTCGCACCCTATCTCTAAGGGAGAGCCCCGCCACTTAACGCAGGAAACTCATTTCGGCCACTTGTACCCGAGATCTAGTCTTTTCAGTCATGACCCAAAGCTCATGACTATAGATGAGGAGGGGAACGCAGATTGACCGATAAATTGAGAGCTTTCTCTTCCGGCTCAGCTCTTTCTTCATCATGACCAATCTATACAAGGTCCGCATTACTGCAGAACCCGCCTGTCGATCTCAAGATCCACACTTCCCTCACTCGTGAATAAGACTCCGAGGTACTTGAACTCCTCCACTTAGTGCAAAATCTCTTCTCCAACCCAAAGATGATACTCCACCCTTTTCCGGGCAAGAAATTGGAGGTATGGATTCTCATCCCAGTCGCTTCACACTCTGGATCAAACCGAGCCAGTGAAAGCTAAATATCCTGGCCAGATGAAGCCATCAGGACCACATCATCTGCACAAAGCAGAGACCTAATCCTGCAGACACCAAACCGGATCCCCTCAATGCCCTGATTGTGCCTAAAAATTCTGTCTATAAAAGTTATGAAGAGAATCAACAGGTCCGACTTACTGCCGGCAATGCGGACCTAGCTCTGACACCAATCATACAGGGAGCAGACCGCCACAATCAGATGGTCCAAAACCTTATACTCTCTGTTCATACACAACCTATTTAACATTTATGTCACATTCAGAAATTGTAATACTCTAACAACTAATGATGGGAACATGTCACTTTTCCAACAGCAAACTACTCCCAAGAATGAAAAGTGACTTAAAAAAACACTAAGAAAGAATAAAATATCCACGCTCATTGGAACGGACCCTCAATATACATAGTAAACAAATGTTTTGACCTCAATATCAACCGCATTAAGTTAACCAAAAAATGGTTAAATGTACATTTAAAGAAGTAGTTTAAAGTAGGGATTGGCGATATGGCCTATAATCTATATTGTGATATACAAACCCTGTTTCCATATGAGTTGGGAAATTGTGTTAGATGTAAATATAAACGGAATACAATGATTTGCAAATCCTTTTCAACCCATATTCAATTGAATGCACTACAAGGACAAGATATTTGATGTTCAAACTCATAAACTTTATTTTTGTTTGCAAATAATAATTAACTTTGATTTTCATGGCGGCAACATGTGCCAAAGTAGTTGGGAAAGGGCATGTTCACCACTGTGTTACATCTCCTTTTCTTTTAACAACACTCAATAAACATTTGGGAACTGAGGAAAGTAATTGTTGAAGCTTTGAAATTGGAATTATTTCTCATTCTTGTTTTATGTAGAGCTTTAGTCGTTCAACAGTCGGGGGTCTCCGCTGTCGTGTTTTACGCTTCATAACGCGCCACACATTTTTGATGGGAAACAGGTCTAGACTGCAGGCGGGCAAGGAAAGTACCTGCACTTTTTTACTGCGAAACCACGCTAATGTAACACGTGGCTTGGCGATGTCTTGCTGAAATAAGCGGGGGCGTCCATGATAATGTTGCTTGGATTACAACATATGTTGCTCCAAAACCTGTATGGACCATTCAACATTAATGGTGCCTTCACAGATGTGTAAGTTACCCATGCCTTGAGCACTAATTTTCCCCATACCATCACAGATGCTGACTTTTGAACTTTGCGCCTACAAAAATCCAGATGATTATTTTCCTCTTTGTTCAGGAGTACACCACGTCCACAGTTTCCAAATATAATTTGAAATGTGGACTCGTCAGACCACAGAACACTTTCCCACTTTGCATCAGTCCATCTTAGATGAGCTCTGGCCCAGCGAAGCCAGCGGCGTTCCTTGGTGTTGTTGATAAATGGGTTTTGCTTTGCATATCAGAGTTTTAACTTGCACTTACAGATGTAGCAACCAACTGTAGTTACTGACAGTGGTTTTATGAAGTGTTCCTGAGCCCATGTGGTGATGTCCTTTACACACTGATGTCGGTTTTTGATGCAGTACCGCCTGAGGGATCAAAAGTGTGTAATATCATCGCTTACGTGCAGTGATTTCTCCAGATTCTCTGAACTTTTTGATGATTTTACGGACCGTAGATGGTAAAATCGCTAAATTCCTTGCAATAGCTTGTTGAAAAATGTTGTTCTAAAACTGTTCGACAATTTGCTTACAAAGTGGTGACCCTCGCCCCATCCTTGTTAGTGAATTACTTAGCATTTCATGGAAGCAGCTTTTATACCCAATCATGGCACCCACCTGTTCCGAATTAGCCTGCACAACCGTGGGATGTTCCAAATTAGTGTTTGATGAGCATTTCTCAACTTTATCAGTATTTATGGCCACCTTACCAACTTCTTTGTCATGTGTTGCTGGCATCAAATTATAAAGTTAATGATTATTTGCAAAAAAAAAAAAAGTTTATCAGTTTGAACATCAAATGTTATCTCTGTAGCATATTCAACTGAATATGGGTTGAAAATTATTTGAAAATCATAGTATTCCGTAAGTGCAAGTTAAAACTCTACTATGCAAAGCCAAACCCATTTATCAACGATATACTGAAATGCCGCCGGTTTGGCTGGGCCCGAGCTCACCTAAGATGGACTGATGCAAAGTGGAAAGGTGTTCTGTGGTCTGACGAGTCCACATTTCAAATTATATTTGGAAACAGAGGACGTCGTGTCCTCCAGAACAAAGAGGAAAATAACCATTGGGATTGTTATAGGCGCTAAATTCAAAAGCCAGCATCTGTGATGGTATGGGGGTGTATTAGTGCCCAAGACATGGGTAACTTACACATCTGTGAAGGCACCATTAATGCTGAAAGTTCCATACAGGTTTTGGAGCAACATATGTTATCATCCAAACAACATTATCATGGACGCAGCGTGACTTCGTAAAAAAAGAGTGCGGGTACTTTCCTGGCCCGCCGGCAGTCCGGATCTTTTTCCCATTGAAAATGTGTGGCACATTATGAAGCGTAAAATAGAAAGCGGAGACCCCGGACTGTTGAACGGCTGAAGCTCTACATTAAACAAGGATGGGAAATAATTCCACTTTCAAAGCTTCAACAATTAGTTTCCTCAGTTCGCAAACGTTTATTGAGTGTTGTTAAAAGAAAAGGTGATGTAAAACAGTGGTGAATATGTTCTTTCCCAACAACTTTGGCACGTGTTGCAGCCATGAAATTCTAAGTTAATTATTATTTGCAAAAAAAAATAAAGTTTATGAGTTTGAACAACAAATATCTTGTCTTTGTAGTTCATTCAATTGAATATGGGTTGAAACGGATTTGCAAATCATTGTATTCCGTTTATATTTACATCTAACACAATTTCCCAACTCATATGGAAACGGGGTTTGTATGTATGTATGTATATATATATATATGTATATATATATCGCCAGCGCCCCCCCGCGACCCCAAAAGGGAATAAGCGGTAGAAAATGGATGGGGGATGGATATATATATGTATATAATATATATATATATGTATATATATAATTATATATATATACATATATATATATATATACATATATACATATATATATATATATATATATATATATATATATACACACACATATATAACATCAATTTAGAGAATCACTTCGTTAAAGTAGAGTTTTTTCCCCCCTACATTTAAACACAGTGTTATCGTGCAAAATGTCCGTAATGCTACAGTGGCCAAAAATATTAAATATACTTGTTAAATAAAACCTCTACCTTGTTTTTAATGAATATTACGCTTCTGTATTAACAATGTTGGTCATTATAGTGAAAAATGTTTTGAGAACCACTGATGTAGTTGATAGCGTACAACACAAAGTCAATCAGTGGCAGGTTACACCATGCAAGCATATTCAATTATTGTGTACTCGAATTAGAAATAACCAATGTTCCTCTAACTTCTGTTTATCAACAAAAAAGTCAATTGTTTTCGTGTAAGGGCGTAAAAAAAGAAAAGACTCCCTGAGGGTGTTAACGGCAGATAGCTCTATCCCAAATAACGCTCTGTGGTAGATAAAAAAAAGGACTGTTACTCAATAGCTTTCATGTGCAAACAGTTCTTGCATACACAGACTAACAAGTGCATACAAAATAATATCAGCCAATGTATTACATGTAGTATTGATGGAACAAACAACAAAATGAGGGCTGAACTGAAAACACACTTTTTGCCGTTCCATAAGCGGCAACACTAATGACATTTCAGCTCCACGCACAGGATGCATTTAACAGCATGTTTGTGATTGTGCTTGCATTGCACTACTTCATAAGGCAACCATAATGTTTAAAAAAACTCACAGTATGAGGCAGTGCAATTCTTTAGATGGGTCATATTATGAATTTTTTTTTTTTTTACATTTAAAACACGTCCTTGTAATCTACATCAGTGGCTCTCAAACGTTTTCACCACGTACCACCTCAGAAAACACTGGCTTTCTAAGTACCACCGTAATGACATACAATAAAATAAAGTTGCGTAGTAGGCATAAGTATTCATTAAAATAAGGCAGAGATTGTATTTTGCAAGTACCCGTGTATTTAATATTTTTGACCACTGTAACATGACACACCGTTTGAACAGTAACACTGTGTTTGAATACATGGAAATAAAACACCATACTTTAAATCAAGTGGTTCTTTAATGTACCACTTGATGGAGCCCCCATACTACCCGTGGTACACGTACCCAAGTTTGACAATCACTGGTCCAGATAACATGTAATGGTGGTTCTTTGGTCTTACAGACTACCTTCAAGTCGTTTTTTAAATGTCTCTTTAGAATGCGCCGTTTTGTGGGCAGTCTTATTTACATGCCAAAGCCCCCTTCGACTGCGTCTCCACCCCGTCATCCACGTTGTAGTTTTAAGCGCTTATAGCCTTAGAAAAATGGATGGATGGATATGGAGTGTACTGACAGGTATAAGTTAGAACTAAACACTGCCTTTTATTAGAAACGGCAACAGTGGAGGAGCACGCATGTGCATGTACGAGTCAGTCTGCCCCACAACAAAAGAAAAGAGAAAAATAAGGAACTTAGTGACTACAACTTTGGACTACAACTGAAAAAAAATGGCGGATTTGCGCAAAGCTTTTTGGATAAATCTCTACTAGGGTTGTACGGTGTACCGGTATTAGTATAGTACCACGGTATTAATGAATCATATACAATACTATAGCGCCTCTGAAATGTGGATCTACACCTAACATCCACTGTAATGATACCAAGTACAAAAGCGTACCTTGTCAATGCTATTATGATTAAGTCGACATTTTTTTGGCATCACAAAATCTTCTTTAATTTTTTTTTTAATTTAAATTATGTTTATTAACTCGGGAAATATGTCCCTGGACACATGAGGATTTTGAATATGACCAATGTATAATCCTGTAACTACTTGGTATTGGATTGATAGCCAAATTTGTGGTATCATCCAAAACTAATGTAAAGCATCAAGCAACAGAAGAATAAATGGTTATTACATCTTAACAGAAGTGTAGATAGAACATGTTAAAAGCCAAAGTAAGCAGATATTACCAGTAAATGAACAAGTAGATTAATAATTCATTTTCTACCACTTATCCTTAATAATTTTGACAAAATACCAGAATGGAAAATGACACAATATGTTACTGCATATGTCAGCAGACAAATTAAGGGCCTTTGTTTGCTTACTTCCTAATAGATTGTCTTGTATGTTCACTATTTCATGTAAGGACAAACTTGCAATAAGAAACATATGTTGAATGTACCGTAAGATCTTTTGTTATAATAAAGCCAATAATGCAATGTTTTGTGGTGCCCTTTATTTAAAAAAAACTGAAAGGTATCTAAATAATTTTGGTACAGGTACCGGTACCAGAATATTGGTATCGAGACAACACTTTACCATATATGGAGCTATCTGCTGTTGTAATTAATGCAAAATACGTCACTATAGTCTCAAATTCAAAACGGCTTGTTTGGAGCAAGTTTGGAAGAAGGCACGATTGTTTAATCTCTGCCATGCCTCCATGGTTTGATTTCAAATTTGTGGGATTTATGAAGATCCCAAATAGACAAAAACAGTATCAACAGCTAAAAAAAGTAGTTTTTGCACCTTTAACATTGCAAACATCAATCACATCAATCACATTAATAACAAGGCAAGCCCCCTTCAACTGCGTTTCCATCCCGTCATCCATGTTGTAGTTTTAAGTGCTTATAGCGGTAGAAAATGGACGGATGGATGTGGAGTGTACTGACGGGTAAAAGTTAGAACTATAAACAGCTTGTTATTAGAAATGGCAACAGTGGAGGAGCTCCTATGTGCATGTACGAGCCAGTCTGCCCCACAACAAAAGAACAGAGAAAAATAAGGAACTACATCTGAAAAAATTTGGCGGACTCGCGCAAAGCTTTTCAGATAAATCTCTACCACATATGGATTATACTTGTATAGCGCTTTTCTACCTTCAAGGTACTCAAAGCACTTTGACACTATTTCCATATTCACCCATTCACACACATATTCACACAGTGATGGCGGGAGCTGCCATGCAAGGCCCTAACCACGACCCATCAGGAGCAAAGGTAATATATGGAGCTGTCCGCTGTTGTAAATGAGGCAAAATATGTCATTATAGTCTCACATTCCAAACGGTTTATTTGTAAGAAGGCACAATTGTTTTATGAACATCTCGGCCATGCCGCCACGGTTTGATTTCAAATTTGTGGGATTTTTGAGGGTTTCCCGAATAGACAAAAACAGTACCAACAGCTAAGAAAAGTTGGTGTTGCACCATAGGACATCTTTAACACTACAAACGTCAGTCACACTAATAACCATGTTGTCACATAAATACATCCATCAAAACTGCATATTATCATCTTAAACTGCTCGGTGGCCTTGTGGTTAGTGTCCCTCCTGAGATCGGTAGGTCATTAGTTCAAACCCCCTCATACCAAAGACTATAAAATGGGACCCATTACATCCCTGCTTGGCACTCAGCATCACGGGTTGGAATTGGGGGTTAAATCAGGGGCGTCGCCAGACATATTTCACTGGGGCACGTGCCCCACTGTTGATCTGCAGTGCCCCACTAAAAATTTCACCAATAAAAAAAAAACGCTTCAGAGTTTTAAGTCTACATAACATAGACAACAGCGCACATACTAATTAGTATCGTAATTGATTGCTACTGTATTCACTCCACCAATGAGCACATGGCTAATTAATATGGTAATTTATTCACGTGTGGATCCGTTGAGAGAGAGGGAGGGAGAGGATGCGAATCACTGCTGAGGTAGGTAACGTAAGCCAACAACAATTTGTTAATTACATTATTTTGATTTCGATTTGACTCAAACTGTAACTCCTAGATGGATTTAAGAAAGTTATTCGCCCGCAGCAGAGAAGAAGCAAGGACTGAGAGATGTAAGTGAAGTCCTAGCTAGCTAGGCAACATCATTGTCTTAAGTTGATGCTAAGTTAGCTAACGTTATTCCTTGTATAAAGACAAACATATTCATTTGCTGTACGAGCTGTCGGGGGAATTTCCAATGAACATGAAACATAATGTTGGTTATTGTCTGCTGGTTCTGCATCAATGATGATTTGGAGTAAGAATGTGTGAGTTAAATGCTTCTCAAATGGTTTATCTTCAGGAAGAATTTTTTTTTTCCATATCATCAAATCGTGAGCCCAATTTTTAAATCAGGTTTATTTCACAGAAAAATAACACAGTAGACTTGTCTTGTTAATCGGTGTGACTTTGACTAAAATAATCTTGTTTTGTCACCAGAAAAATGGCTACAGCTAAAGCATCTGGTTTTGTTTCCAGAAAAAATAGTAACATTTCTGTATTTGTTTTCAGAAAGATGGCTGAAAATATCTGGTTTTATTGCCCCATTTAGATTTTTAAAAAATATATTTCTATGTCTGTCCTGAGTCCTCCTCCAACGTGTTAGTCGGTTTGCCTTTTGCTAAAATACTCACTAATAGTCACTAGAAAAATGGCTAAAAATATCTGGTTTTGTTGCCACAATTTGATTTTTTTCTCCCTAAACTTTTTTTTTTTTCATGCACACATCTGACTGCGACTCACTGAAAATGACACACAATCCACTTTTATGTCACGACCCAGCAGTTGGGAACCACTGGTCAACTGTATAACAGTTACTGTAATATTTCCATGTCTGTCCAGAGTGATTGACCACTTGCAAAAATGAAAACGAGACGTTACAGTTTACTTCTCAGAAAATGATTCCCTGAACAGATACACAACAGTTGTTCATTTATTCTACTACTGTGGCGTTATTGTTTTGTGTATATCTTATAGTTTTGTGTATCTGAAATAGGATTAGCCACATTGCCATAAATGGAAATTAAATAATATAAAAGAACCAAGAGATGTAGGGGTGCTTTATTTTTGGATTTACTTTTGTAGATGTTAAATTTGCAGATGATTACTGCAATAAATACTGCTCACATGAAGTATTTGTGCTCCAGGTGTGCCCCAGTACAGTATTAGGTCTAGTGACGCCCCTGGGTTAAATCCCCAAAAATTATTCCCGGGCGCGGCCACTGCTGCTGCTCACTGCTCCCCTCATCTCCCAGAGGGTGTACAAGGGGATGGGTCAAACGCAGAGGTTAAATTCACCACAACTCATGTGTGTGTGAAAATCATTGGTACTTTAATTAAACCATGTTGTTACATAAATACATCCATCAAAATAGCATATTATCATTTTAATTACAGATGTACTGATCGTGCAGGTGCACTTAATGTGGTCGGTCACTCGTATGTTGGGATGCACAAAAAAGGAACATACAGTATTTGTGGTGCAAATTTGCTTTATAAAACAAGCAAGGCTGTGCACAAACAACAAAAACAGGGACTACTATGTACTACACTAGTAGACTGCATGGTACTCACAGGTATAAGTTAGACCTATACGCTGTTTGTTATTAGAAATGGCAACAGTGGAGGAGTACACAAGTGCATGTTCGAGTCAGTCTGCCCCACAACAAAAGAATAGAGAAAAATAAGGAACTTAGTGATTACAGCTTTGGACATACATCAAAACTGCATATTATCAACTTAATTACAGATGTATTGATGGTGCAGGTGTACCTTATGTGGTCGGTCACTTATATGTTAGGATGCACTACTATGTACTACACTAGTAGACTGCATGGTACTGACAGGTATAAATTAGACCTATACGCTGCTTGTTATTAAATTTAAAGTACCAATGATTGTCACACACACACTAGGTGTGGCAAAACTATTCTCTGCATTTGACCAATCACCCTTGATAACCCCCTGGGAGGTAAGAGGAGCAGTGGGTAGCAGCGGTGGCCGCGCCCGGGAATAACTTTTGGTGATTTAACCCACAATTCCAACACTTGATGCTAAGTGCCAAGCAGGGAGGTAATGGGTCCCATTTTTACAGTCTTTGGTATGACTCGACCGGGGTTTGAACTCACAACCTACCGATCTCAGGGCGGACACTAACCACTAGGAGAAATGGCAACAGTGGAGAAGCGCGCACGCGCACGTATGAGCCAGTCTGTCCCACAACAAAGGAATAGAGAAAAAATAGGAACTTAGTAATTACACATACATGCATCCATCAAAACCGCATATTACTATCTTAATTACAGATGTATTGATCATGGAGGTGAACCTAATGTTGTGGATGGTCAGTCGTATGTCAGGATTCACATTAAAATTGTGCAGGGCAAAAAAGGAATATACAGTATTTGTGGTGCAAATTTGCTTTATAGACATGTATTTGCATTGTGTTACAAGCAGGGCTTTGCACAAACGACAAAAACAAGTACTACTATGTATTACACTAGTAGACTGCATGATACCGACAGGTATAAATTAGACCTATAAACTGCTTGTTATTAGAAATGGCAACAGTTGAGGAGCACGTATGTGCATGTACGAGCCAGTCTGCCCCACAACAAAAGAATACACAAAAATAAGGAACTCAATGATTTCAGCTTTGGTCATACCTGCATCCATCAGAACTGCATATTATTATCTTAATTACAAATGTATTGATCATGGAGATGTACCTAATGTTGTGGTCGGTCACTCGTATGTTAGGATGCGCATCAAAATTGTGCAGGGCAAAAATGAACATACAGTATTTGTGGTGCAAATTTGCTTTATAAAAATGCATATGCATTGTGTCACAAGCAGGGCTGTGCAGCTATAACACAAAAAAATAAGTACTACTATGTGCTACACTAGTGGACTGCATGGTACTGACAGGTACAAGTCAGACCTATACGCTGCTTGTAATTAGAAATGGCAACAGTGGAGGAGCACACATGTGCATGTACAAGCCAGTCTGCCCCACAACAAAAAGGAACTTAGTGATTGCAGCTTTGGACATACAAAAATCCATCAGAACTGCATATTATTATCTTAATTACACATGTATTGATCATGGAGATGTACCTAATGTTGTGGTCGGTCAGTCGTATGTTAGGCTGCACATTAAAATTGTGCAGGGCAAAAAGGAACATACAGTATTTGTGGTGCAAATTTGCTTTATAAAAATGCATATGCATTGTGTCACAAGCAGGGCTGTGCAGCTACAACACAAAAAAATAAGTACTACTATGTGCTACACTAGTGGACTGCATGGTACTGACAGGTACAAGTCAGACCTATACGCTGCTTGTAATTAGAAATGGCAACAGTGGAGGAGCACACATGTGCATGTACAAGCCAGTCTGCCCCACAACAAAAAGGAACTTAGTGATTGCAGCTTTGGACATACAAAAATCCATCAGAACTGCATATTATTATCTTAATTACACATGTATTGATCATGGAGATGTACCTAATGTTGTGGTCGGTCAGTCGTATGTTAGGCTGCACATTAAAATTGTGCAGGGCAAAAAGGAACATACAGTATTTGTGGTGCAAATTTGCTTTATAAAAATGCATATGCATTGTGTCACAAGCAGAGCTGTGCAGCTATAACACACAAAAAACTAG
The DNA here is from genome assembly GCF_033978795.1 of Nerophis ophidion. Lineage (NCBI taxonomy): Eukaryota > Metazoa > Chordata > Actinopteri > Syngnathiformes > Syngnathidae > Nerophis > Nerophis ophidion. The sequence goes on from NC_084622.1 coordinate 29,060,224, forward strand.
TAGTACTATGTGCTACACTAGTAGACTGCATGGTACTGACAGGTACAAGTCAGACCTATACGCTGCTTGTAATTAGAAATGGCAACAGTGGAGGAGCACACATGTGCATGTACGAGCCAGTCTGCCCCACAAAAAAATAACACACAAAAATAAGGAACTTAGTGATTACAGCTTTGGACATACAAAAATCCATCAGAACTGCATATTATTATCTTAATTACAAATGTATTGATCATGGAGATGTACCTAATGTTGTGGTCAGTAAGTCGTATGTTAGGATGCACATTAAAATTGCGCAGGGCAAAAAGGAACATACAGTACTTGTGGTGCAAATTTGCTTTATAGAAATGTATTTGCATTGTGTTACAAGCAGGGCTTTGCACAAATGACAAAAACAAGTACTACTATGTATTACACTAGTATATTGCATGGTACTGACAGGTATAAATTAGACCTATACACTGCTTGTTATTAGAAATGGCAACAGTTGAGGAGCACGTATGTGCATGTACGAGCCAGTCTGCCCCACAACAAAAAGAATACACACAAATAAGGAACTCAGTGATTACAGCTTTGGACATACCTGCATCCATCAGAACTGCATATTATTATCTTAATTACAAATGTATTGATCATGGAGATGTACCTAATGTTGTGGTCGGTCACTCGTATGTTAAGATGCACATTAAAATTGTGCAGGGCAAAAAGGAACATACAGTATTTGTGGTGCAAATTTGCTTTATAAAAATGCATATGCATTGTGTCACTAGCAGGGCTGTGCAGCTATAACACAAAAAAATAAGTACTACTATGTGCTACACTAGTGGACTGCATGGTACTGACAGGTACAAGTCAGACCTATACGCTGCTTGTAATTAGAAATGGCAACAGTGGAGGAGCACACATTTGCATGTACAAACCAGTCCGCCCCACAACAAAAAGGAACTTAGTGATTGCAGCTTTGGACATACAAAAATCCATCAGAACTGCATATTATTATCTTAATTACACATGTATTGATCATGGAGATGTACCTAATGTTGTGGTCGGTCAGTTGTATGTTAGGCTGCACATTAAAATTGTGCAGGGCAAAAAGGAACATACAGTATTTGTGGTGCAAATTTGCTTCATAAAAATGCATATGCATTGTGTCACAAGCAGAGCTGTGCAGCTATAACACAAAAAACAAGTACTATTATGTGCTACACTAGTAGACTGCATGGTACTGACAGGTACAGGTCAGACCTATACGCTGCTTGTAATTAGAAATGGCAACAGTGGAGGAGCACACATGTGCATGTACGAGCCAGTCTGCCCCACAACAAAATAACACACAAAAATAAGGAACTTAGTGATTACAGCTTTGGACATACAAAAATCCATCAGAACTGCATATTATTATCTTAATTACAAATGTATTGATCATGGAGATGTACCTAATGTTGTGGTCGGTAAGTCGTATGTTAGGATGCACATTAAAATTGTGCAGGGCAAAAAGGAACATACAGTACTTGTGGTGCAAATTTGCTTTATAGAAATGTATTTGCATTGTGTTACAAGCAGGGCTTTGCACAAACGACAAAAACAAGTACTACTATGTACTACACTAGTAGACTGCATGGTACTGACAGGTATAAATTAGACCTATACACTGCTTGTTATTAGAAATGGCAACAGTTGAGGAGCACGTATGTGCATGTACGAGCCAGTCTGCCCCACAACAAAAGAATACACACAAATAAGGAACTCAGTGATTACAGCTTTGGACATACCTGCATCCATCAGAACTGCATATTATTATCTTAATTACAAATGTATTGATCATGGAGATGTACCTAATGTTGTGGCCGGTCACTCGTATGTTAGGATGCACATTAAAATTGTGCAGGGCAAAAAGGAACATACAGTATTTGTGGTGCAAATTTGCTTTATAGAAATGCATATGCATTGTGTTACAAGCAGGGCTGTGCAGCTATAACACAACAAAAACAATTTCTACTATGTACTAGACTAGTAGTATGCACTAGTAGTAATGCAGTATAGGTAATACATGATGTGTGGATTCAGATGTTACTATGACACCTGTCATCAGCCCCACGGGTGGACTGTCATCGCTAACATGGCCTCCCGTGGCTTCATGCTAATGATTCAAGTTACAACTCCTACCAAGAAGGCGATGCTAATGTAGTATTTACATGCGAATAACATCCACCAGGCAGCAACGCTTCTCTCGCATTAGTGTGTCCATGAAATGTATTCGCAGCCGCTTTGTGCTGCTCGTCCACGGCTAAGTGGATGCGCTAATGACGGAGCTAGCAAAAAAAAAAAAAAAAAAAAAATGCAGCTTCGCGTGCTTCGCTTCCATTCTTACCAAATTGAATTTTTGATTTTTAACTGCAAGGCGTTAGCTTCAGGCCCCTGGAGTCCCGGCACCAGCGCTGGAAGAGACCCGAGTCCCGAGGCAGGCTTGTGGTCAGCTTGTTGTTGATCATCAGCCATCATTGGAGGGGTTGTGGTGGGGGAGCTTTAACAAGCAGGCCGCATCCCCGGCACAGCGCAGCGCCGCGACCGCTGCTGGGGCGGCTCGGGCAGCTAGGACGGCCCGCCGCGGAACATGGCGACTACAAACACGGGGCTGTGAGTCGGGGATGAGGAAGGCAAAAGAAGAAGAAAAGAAGAAGGGCGGCCATGCACCAGGCATTTCGCAGAGCTCCCTCCGCCACCTATTGCACGCCTGCAGCAGCCAGCGGCAGCCGAGGACGAGCTCTCGCGTCAGGTTACACACAGAAGGCAAAAGAAGCACCGGAAACAACTTTCAAAATAAAACGATTTTAAAGGCCTACTGAAACCCACTACTACCCACCACGCAGTCTGATAGTTTATTCATCAATGATGAAATATTAACATTGCAACACATGCCAATACGGCCTTTTTAGTTTACTAAATTGCAATTTTAATTTCCCGGGAGTTTCTTCTTGAAAACGTCACGTAATGATGACGTGTACGCTTGACGTCACGGGCTGTTAGGAAATATGAGCGCTGCACACACACACAGCTAAAAGTCGTCTGCATTAACCGCATAATTACACAGTATTTTGGACATCTGTGTTGCTGAATCTTTTGCAATTTTTTCAATTAATATTGGAGAAGTCAAAGTAGAAAGATGGAGTTGGGAAGCTTTGGCCTTTAGCCACACAAACACACGGTGATTCCTTGTTTAAAATTCACGGAGGTGAAACTTTACTATGGATCACAGCCAACATGGATCCCGACCGAATGTCAACCAGCAGGTTTCGGTGAGAAAATTGTGGTAAAAAGTCGCTTCTTACTGAAGATCAGCTGAGCTTGTGCCGCCCATAAAGCTGCCGTCGACTTCCCTGAGACACTGCACGTCAAGACACCCGGGCCGTGGACACACCCGTCCGACTATCAGGTACTGTCAAACTCACTAAAACACTAGCAACACAATAGAACAATAAGGGATTTCCCAGAATTATCCTAGTAAATGTGTCTAAAAACATCTGAATCCGTACCAATGCAATCGCCTTTTTTTTTCTAGTCCATCGCTATCGCTATCCTCAAACACAAATCTTTCATCCTCGCTCAAATTAATGGGGAAATTGTCGTTTTCCTCGGTCCGAATAGCACTTTTTGTTGGAGGCTCCCATTAAAAACAATGTGAGGATGTGAGGAGCCATCAACATGTGGCGTCATCGTCTGCGACTTCCGGTAGAGGCAGGGATTTTCTGTTAGCGACCAAAAGTTGCAAACTTTATCGTGGATGTTCTCTACTAAATCCTTTCAGCAAAAATATGGCAATATCGCAAAATGATCAAGCATGACACATAGAATGGACCTGCTATCCCCGTTTAAATAAGAAAATCTCATTTCAGTAGGCCTTTAAAGGCAACGTGTATGTAGCTGGCATGCGAGCTAATTGTTTGCTAACCATCTAAAACGGCATCTTCTCGAGTTCAGTGTTTTTCAACTTTTTTCGAGCCAAGGCACATTTTTTTCATTGAAGAAATCCGGGGGCACACCGCCAGCAGGAAACGCAAAAAATTTAAACTCAGCATCTGATATTAAAGTTAAAGTAGCAGTGATTGTCACACACACACTAAGTGTGGTGAAATTATCCTCTGCATTTGACCCAACACCCTCACCCCCTGGGAGGTGAGGGGAGCAGTGAGCAGCAGCGGTGGCCGCGCCCGGGAATAATTTTTGGTGATTTAACTCCCAATTCCAACACTTGATGCAGGTCCATTCTATGTGTCATACTTGATAATTTCGAGATATTGCCATATTTTTGATGAAAGGATTTAGTAGAGAACATCGACGATAAAGTTAGCAACTTTTGGTCGCTAATAAAAAAGCCTTGCCTGTACCGAAAGTCGCAGACGATGACGTCACCCGTCTGAGGACTCCTCACATCCTAACATTGTTTATAATGGGAGCCTCCAACAAAAAGAGTTATTCGGACCGAGAAAACAACAATTTCCCCATTAATTTGAGCAACGATGAAAGATTCGTGGCTGAGGACATTGATAGCGAAGGACTATAAATAAATAAATAAATAAAGTTAAAAAAAAAAAAGGCGATTGCATTGCATTCAGATGTTTTTAGACACATTTACTAGGATAATTCTGGAAGATCCTTTATCTGCTTATTGTTTTAATAGTGTTTTAGTGATATTTTAAAGATTGTAAAGACATACCTCGAGGTCGGATGGCTGCAGTGAACATGCAGTGTCTCAGAGAGAAGCCGAGGAGCCAAGCTCACAGCTGCCTTTTTAGACATGACAGCTGCTGCAGAACGACGAATAATCCATTGATGTCTCCGGTAAGATATATATCACAATTACCTCATCCCAAAACATGCTGGTTGACATAGAGAAAACATGTTCGCTTGACTGCTCCGCTTCACAACAAACAAAGAAACACCGGCTGTGTCTCGGTGCCAAAGACAGCTGCAATCCACCGCTTTCCACCAACAGCATCGTTCTTTATAGTCTCCATTATTAAATGAACAAATTGCAAAAGATTCAGCAACACAAATGTCCAAAATACTGTGTAATTACGCCATTAACAGAGTCGACTTTTAGCCGTGTTTGGTGCAGCGCTAATATTTCCTTACAGTCCGTGACGTCACGCGTACGAGTCATGATTCCGTGACGTTTTCAACAAGAAACTCGCGGGAAATTTAAAATTGCAATTTAGTAAACTAAAAAGGCCGTATTGGCATGTGTTTCAATGTCAATATTTCATCATTGATATATATATCGGATTGCGTGGTCGGTAGTAGTGGGTTTCAGTAGGCCTTTAATAGGTCCCATTTTTGTAGTCTTTGGTATGACTCGGCCAGGGTTTGAAGTCATGACCTACTGTTCTCAGGGCGGACACTCTTACCACAAGGCCACTGACAGTTTAAAATGATAACATGCAGTTTTGATGGATGAATTTATGTGACAACATGGTTATTAATGTGATTGGCGTTTGCAGAGGTGTCCTATAGTGCAACACCAACTTTTCTTAGCTGTTGGTACAGTATTTGTCTATTCGGGATCCTCACAAATCTGAAATCAAACCCATTTTTATAGTCTTTTGTTTGACTCAGCCAGGGTTTGAACTCACGACTTACCGATCACAGGGACAATCTAACAACTAGGCCAGCGTTTTCAACCTTTTTTGAGCCAAGGCACATTTTTTGCATTGAAAAAATGCAGAGGCACACCACCAGCAGAAGTAATTTAAAAAATAAACTCAGTTGACAGTAAATAGTCGTTGTCGCAATTGTCGGATATGACTTTAAAGCATAAGCAGGCATGCATCACTACAGGTCTTTTCTCAAAGTAGGTGTACTGTCACCACCTGTCTCATCACACCCTGACTTATTTTCACTTTTTTGCTCTTTTCCTGTGTGTAGTGTTTTACTTCTTGTCTTGCACGCCTATTTTGGTGGCATTTTCTCTTTTTTTGGTATATTCCTGTAGCAGTTTCATGTCTTCCTTTGAGCAATATTTCTACTTTGTTTTAGCAATCAAGAATATTTCAGTTGTTTTTATCCTTCTTTGTGGGGACATTGTTGGTTGTCATGTCATGTACAGATGTACATTGTGGACGCCGTCTTTGCTCCAAAGTACGTATTTGCTGTCGTCCAGCATTCTGTTTTTGTTTACTTTGTAGCCACTTCAGTTTTTGTTTTGTTCTGCATAGCCTTCCCTAAGCTTCAATGCCTTTTCTTAGCTGCACTCACCTTCTGTTTATTTTTGGTTTAAGCATTAGACACATTTTTACTTGCACACAGCCTCCCGCTCTAGATAACACCGACCCTCAACAACAACACATCATTTGCAGACTATAATTACTGCTTTGCAAACTATATTTTTAACCCAAATAGGTGAAACTAGATAATCTCCCACAGCACACCAGACTGTATCTCACGGCACATTAGTGTGCCGCGGCACAGTGGTTGAAAAACACTGCACTAGGCCACTGAGGAGTGACAATAATTGTCGTTCTCACAACTGTTGGATATGAATTCAAACCATAAACAAGCATGCATCACTATAGCCCTTGTCTCCAAGTACTGTCACAACCTGTCACATCACACCGTTGTCACGTGCAGGGGGGTCGCAGCTTGCTGCGAGATTCGTTGCCCGGGGATGCAAATGGACCACTCCGGACAGGACGTGCAGGTAGGAACATGATTTATTTGTAGAAGTCAAACAAGTACCTAAAACTGAAAACAAGCCATAGGAAAACTGTGCCGATTGCACTCGAAGCAAACGCTAACACTTAGCATAGGCAAAAAGACAAGGAATACTCATGTAACTGTAGCATAAGCAAACAAAGAAGCCAGGCCGACTGACTGGCAAAGGCAGGCTTAAATAATGCCTCTGATTACTGCTCGGGGAACACATGAGCATCCCGAACACCAATCAGAGGCAGGTGAAAATAATAAGTAGCCAACGTAACAAAACAAAGTCAAGGGTGCACAACAACAGGAACTAAGGGAGTCCTATACTAACAAAAAATAACAAAAACATGATCGGGGCCATGGATCATGACAATCGTGACTTATTTGGAGTTGTTTGCTGTTTTCCTCTGTGTAGTGTTTTAGTTCTTGTCTTCCGCTGCTATTTTGGTGACTTTTCCTGTTTTGTAGGTATTTTCCTGTAGCAGTTTCATGTCTTCCTTAAGCGCTATTCCCCGCACCTGCTTAGTTTTAGCAATCAAAATTATATAACTTGTCGCTGCCCTTCTTTGTGTGGACATTGTTGATTGTCATGTCATGTTCAGATGTACTTTGTGGACGCCGTCTGCTCCACACACTGTAAGTCTTTGCTGTCGTCCAGCATTCTGTTTTGGTTTACTTTGCAGCCAGTTCAGTTTTAGTTTCATTTTGCATAGCCTTCCCTTAGCTTCAATACCTTTTCTTAGCGACACTCACCTTTTGTTGATTTATGCATTAGATACCTTTTCACCTGCACACTGCCCTCCCGCTCTCGCCGAGTATAACATGGTTACTCTGCCAAGCTCGAGACAGCACCGACACTCAACAACGGCACAATTGCGGATTATAATTACTAGTTTGCAAATAATATTTTTAACCCAAATAAGTGAAATTACATCATCAGATACACCAGACTGTGCACAGTGGTTTAAAAACACTGCACAAGTCAACGTCCATCATGTTAATGTATAGCCTCAATTATTGTGTGTAAAATAATTTGTTTTTAGAAATTCCTTTATTTTATTTTTTTTCCAAATATGGAGAGAAAGTTGTTAATGCAAGCAAAAAACAAACATGCAAGCAAAAATAAAGAAAACTGGATTCAAAATGATAAAACTACTGTATATATTTTCAAAGAAAAATGTTTTTGATTAGAAATGTTTTTTAGGTTTTAAATCTACTGTTTTTGCAAATCATGTTAGTTGAAAATTATTTTTTGGGATTACAGATATTTTTTTGTTTTCATAGAGTGCACCTTAAGAGTCCCTTTACCCAACATCCATTCATCAATACATTTTCTACCGCTTGTCCCTTTTGGGGTAGCGGGGGGGTGCTGGAGCCTATCTAAGCTGCACATGGGCAGATGACACCCTGGACAAGTCGCCACCCCATCGCAGCCTTTACCCAACCTGCTTGGCACTCGGCACCAAGGGTTGGAATTGAGGGTTAAATCACCAAAATGATTCCCAAGTGCGGCCACCACTGCTGCTCACTGCTCCCTTCATCTCCCATGGGGTGGAACAAGGGGATGGGTCAAATGCAGAGGTTAATTTCACCACACTTAGTGTGAGTGTGACAACCCTTGGTAATTTAACATAGTAGACATAACAATACATAATAATAGAACATTATAAATATTGTATTCCGTACTGTATTACTACGTATGAGACATTCTGTACAGTAACATAGATTCACACACGCGCGCACACACACACGCAGTTTGAAAAATACTGCATCTAGTTCAGTAAGGGTAATCTGCTGAGCAATACTGTATTGTACTTTAGATATGCTATTTTAAGTCCATTTAGCCGTTTTGATGCTGGAAAATGCTTCATTTAGGCCAAATCTATTTTTTGCCCAAATATACATATATTTCAATAAGAATAGGCTGTAGTCAAACGCAAAACAGCGAAGAACCATCATATTAAAACCATCATATCCACGTTTCCGTCTACTCCAGGGCATCGTGTATGAATAATGGCTGTTATTGTAAAGCACTTTGAGTGTCTGAAAATAGATTATATAATTATCTAACCAGTTGTAATAATTATTAAATGGATTTAAAAATAAATATATTTTGAAAAAAACACGACAGAGTGAAGCAGGAAAATTTGAAGCGCGGAGTGGTAAGGGACCACTCGAGTGGTGTGCCCTAATCAGTACTAATCATTGGATTTACAGCAACACACTTCAGTTGTCAAACACAAGTCAAGGTAGCAACATTTAGTTTTAAGTGTAAATGGTTTGAAACATACTAACATACAAACTGGCAAATGTTCTACATGAGCTCTTATTTTGAAACTCTTGACCGGAAATGGCCTATTTCGTTTTCTTCCACCTGACATTGTTTGTTGAGTGTAATTCCGCTGTTAGGTGATGGAGGCGCTATTGTAAGGAAAGCTTTTGATCAGATAGTAAGACAAACTGGTAAACAGGCAGGATGAAATTCTGAAATCTGTTTATGTTATGTTGAACATGTAACTCACTCACAACCTAAGAACATACTTTTATTTTGGAAAAAAATAAGTGCACATTACCTGGTAAAGCTGAATATAACTGGATAATTCGCACACAATCTCTTTGCACATTTGCAAAATTATATTTTGATTTAGTGCAATCACAATTCTAGTCACTGTTTAAAGGGCCTCATGAAAATATTACCCACCATGATGTCACCAGGTCAGCCCTAAATGCATTCCTTCATCATGACTTATTTTATAGTGCCATCTGTTGATGGAAGAGAGTAATGTTAGTTCACCGCTCCCTGCATGGAACATAATATAATGCATGACAGCACTATGTTGCAAGTTCAGAATGAACAATATATAAACACATGCATGAACGTTCTAACTCTTGCTGGCTTTTGCACATTCACCCTGGTGTGTTTTCAGTGTGTGTGCAGGATCTCACGGCCTAAAGAGGCTGAGGTAAGACATTTGTTTTGATGATTGCTCATGGATGAATGAACTGCATGATGGCAAAACGAGGCAACATGATGGCACTGCAGCGGGTTACTTAGGAAGGTTTTTGGTTTCATGTCTGCTTGACTCTCACTCTCCTATAGCAGCATGCATCTACAATGATGCAATATTGTCTTTAACAATTAATTGCACTGGCACAGTCCAGCATAAACAAGCGCAATAAGTACTGTAAATACTTATTCAACAGCACATTTATTATTTTTGGTGTAATGTTTATGCTCACCTACACGAGAGGGCAAAATATTAAAGTAAAGGTCCCTATGATACAAAACAAGTAAATTAAATGTAGCGGTAAAGTCCTATACTATTACTGCTACTGGTTGCCGAATATAAATGAAGCTAGTTCAGACGTGTGCAGCCGGCTAATAATTGATGTCCAAAATAGTGTCCATGTTTAACAAAAATATCTAATTTCATAAGGTCACATTTATATAACACACTTTGTACAAAAACAGAAAATACACGGGAGCAAATAAATACCAGCCTGGCACAGTCAAAAACTGTTGCGCCTCTACTCAGCAACACCTGAGCAAGATCCCGACTCCTCCCTAAATAGACAGGCACTTGGCCTTGGAGCCAACCCCTTTAGTGACGTCATCAATTTGACAGACAGAAAGTGTATTTGGCTCTAACACACCAGCCCCTAATTGCTACTGGTGTGATGAACAGAGCAATTCAATTTGAAATAAATAAAACAAAAATAGAGCCATAATACTAAAACAAACACTCTTAGGGTTTTCTGTTCCCTTTTTGCAATAACGCAGTTATTTTACTCCATGCCTTCACATTCACAGCCTGCATTTCCTCATGCACATCCAATACTGGTGATCTATTACCAACAGTACATGTAGACTGTAGCTGTCTTCTTTTCCTACTCCTTGCCATCAGCTTACTTCGTCACCTTGGGGGTAGGAGAGCTTTTCTTCTTCTCAGTTTCCTCCTCTTCTTCTCCCAAAGGACTCTTGGGATCGTTTTCTTCCTCCTCTTTCGGGGAACTCTTCTCTTTTTAGACTTGCCATAGTCGCTGTCTTCGTCATCTTCCACCATGAAGTCTTCATCACTGCCAGACTCATCAGGATCCAGGTAAGCTTCCTCTGGGTCATCCTGCTCTTCATCCTCACGGCCTCCGTCACCCAGAAGGATTTCCCGCTGTTTTGACACAGCCTTGGAGACTGCCTGCGTATTGTTCGCATTCGACTGACTTTTCTTTCATCGTCACTGTCTTCTGCGCTCCGTTTTCTTTTTGATGTCTTCCTGCTGGGCTTCTCTATCTTGGGCTTCTTTCCTTTTTTGACATATCCTCTTGATCTTTGGAACCCTGCTCATTGAAATCATGCATGTACTGGTTCATAAGCAGTTCCTCCAAACTGTTAACAATTGTGCGTTTAACAGTAACTGTGGGGCTCCCATTATGTGTGTCATTGCCTTGTAATGGCCCATTAATTAGCCACCCCAATAGGGTTCTGACAGCATAAGGTCCATCTTCGTGGCTGTTAATCACCTCCCGTGGTTCTATTAACTTGGAGGCGTTGGTACCAGTTAACAGGTCCACGTCGGCAGTTATCCGAGGAATTTTGATGCCTTGGAGGTAAGGCCACTTAACAAGTTCTGCCTCACTAATCAGATTGTTTGTGTACACGGGCATCTGCCTTTGAGTGAAGATATCAGGAAGCTCAAAAAACTTACTACAAGTAAGCTCAGAGATTTCCAGACCATTTACAATGCTGCTCGGGACCACCTTACTGTGCCCCATGGTACGCAAGTGGATTTTTGTTTTTCGGCCTTCTGTGTTCAGCCTGTTCACCAATTGTTCAGAACAGAAGGTCCCTGGGCTTCCTGGATCTAGGAAAGCATATGTCTGGACTATCTTGCTGCCGTTTGAGTACTTCACTTGAACGGGCAGGATAGGTAAAATTCCATATTTGCCAGCCCCTGTATGGCCACAAGTAGATGATGTTGTGCAAATATCTGCTTGTACCTTTGGAAGTTGGCTATTTTCTCCACTTTCCAGATGCCTCCTGTCAATATGTAGCACTTTGGGATGAGTTTTGTTGCAGTAAGAGCAAGTGATGCGCCTGTCGAAACTCTTGCTCAGGTGCCCTGTGCACAGGCAACCAAAACACAGGCCTTTTTCCTTTAAAAAGTCAAGCTTTTCCCTGTGTGCCTTATTTTCCAGTATCAGACAGTGCTCCAATGCATGTTCACTTTTACAGTAAAGACAGGAAATAGAGTTAGTCTTGGAGGTGTTCACAAATTTATTGAGGTGTGGAGCCGGTTTAGGTCCAGTGGCAACTGTCACATGAGTTGCGAAACCGTTCTTTCTGAACTGTGATTTGCTTTGATGTATAGGCTTGGGTTTGGTTATTGTTTTATTTTGAGGGATGTTCTGAATGTCGCCAAAGAAAGGATCTGAAGCAATTCTGACCTGCTGTTCAATAAATTTAACAATGTCTGTGAAACAAGCACGTCGCTCTTGTTGGTCAACAATGTCGGCTGCTTTTCCTCTCCATTGGTCCTTTAATTTGTATGGAAGCTTTTGTATGAGCATCTTCATGCTAGCTGGCATGTTGAGATCGTCCAATTACTGCAGCTCATCCATGGCATTGGAGCATTCTCGCAAGTACAGTGCAAAAGCTTGGAGATTTTTTACATCCTCAGACTTGATGTTTGGCCATACCCTAATTTTGTCCAGGTAGGCTGCTGGTTTTTTTGAAGGATTTCCAAAGTGTTCCCTTAGTAGGCGTTTTGCTGTAGCATAGCCTCTCTCTGTAGGCATATAGAGGCAACTGCGCACCAACTCTCTGGGCTGTCCTTTGGTAAACTGTTCCAGATAGTATAAGCAGTCACCACGATCATTGGTTTTTGCCTCTATACAGTATTCAAAAGCTTTAATGAAAGCCTGAAACTGCAATGGGTCACCTTCAAAAAACGGAATTTGTCTGTGTGGAAGTAATTCGGAGGTTTGTGCTTGAACCAGGAGTGCCATCATTTCATTTTGCTTCTGTAATACAGTGTGGAATTCACCTGGTATTGTGTTGCCTTGAAATGATTGAAATGCTTGAGGTAAATTTTGCCTTGATCCAAAGTTGACGAGCGAAGTGGTTGTTTGTTTGGTTGAGGGTGTGAATGGACCTTGTTTGGGGCATTCTTGGCAGTGTGAAGCTCTGAAGGAGCAGCTTTAACAGATGGCTGAAGTTGTTGTACAGGCTGAGTAGGCACTTTTTTCGGGTTTATCTCTTGCCTGTAATAGGACTCCATTCCATCAGACTTTTGGCTTCTGCCAGAAACACTGGCTTCATGGAGGACAGACAATTTAGCATTGTGGGCTGCTATTTGAGCATCTAACTCCATTTGCTCCTTTTTTTCCTTATGGCCTCGGCTTGTTCCTCCTGTTCACTCTTTAGAGCTGCTGCCTGCTCATCTTGTTTCCTCTTTAGAGCTGCTGCCTGCGCCTCCAATGCATGGATCTCTTTTAAAGCAATAGCACGGGCGACAAGTGCTGCCATATCTGCCTCTGCTATTATGCGAGCAGAAGAAGTGGAAGACATTTTGCTTTTGTTTGAGACTGTGGATTGAATAACCTTTGATAAGACAATAGATGGAACATTTGAAATGCTGTCGTGGGGTTGTACACTTCCATTTTCAAAACCATCAACAGCGGAACCCTTATTTTTAACCTCATCATCATCATCATCATTTTGAAAACACATCAACCTGTCAACCTTTTCAATAAAACCATCAAAATTCAACATTTTTGCTTTGTACCATGTCTCATGTTTAGTACTCTCATATTCTGGCAACAGAGACAACAAAGTTATGTGCACTTTTCTAATGTCATGATATAAATTCATAAACCTGCTAAATCCCTCCTTTAGCTCATGTGAACGTGTTTTGTCATTTATCACAGCAATGACCCCCTCTTTTAGTATTGAGAGTCTTTGCAATTTTGATTTACTTTCCCCCTGCAAACTTTCAATTTTGTGACCTAGAGCCTTGGGTGTCATTTTTACCACACGTTTTTTCCCATCAACCCCTTGTCCAACATTGTCACGTTCAGCCCTTGTGGTTGTTTGTGTTCATCAGCGCATGCGTGTGCTCCCTCCTCCATTTGGAAAAGTCAAAGTTTGTCAAGGGCTTCACGGTGGTAGAGGGGTTAGTGTGTCTGCCTCACAATACGAAGTTCCTGCAGTCCTGGGTTCAAATCCAGGCTCGGGATCTTTCTGTGTGGAGTTTGCATGTTCTACCCGTGAATGCGTGGGTTCCCTCCGGGTACTCCGGCTTCCTCCCACTTCCAAAGACATGCACCTGGGGATAGGTTGATTGGCAACACTAAATTGGCCCTAGTGTGTGAATGTGAGTGTGAATGTTGTCTGTCTATCTGTGTTGGCCCTGCGATGAGGTGGCGACTTGTCCAGGGTGTACCCCGCCTTCCGCCCGATTGTAGCTGAGATAGGCGCCAGCGCCCCCCGCGACCCCGAAAGGGAATAAGCGGTAGAAAAAAAGAAGGATGGAACTTTTCTTACCTTCTGGTGCCTGTTGATGCGTATTTGGGATGTGCACAAGTCCTGAAAATTTGCGCAAGTCCGCCTTTGTAGTCTGTGGGGACACCGTAGTCGATAAGCTTTGTCTTTTTCTCTATCTTTTTGTTATGGGACAGTCATCCTCCGCTGTTGCCGTTTCTAATATAAAGTAGTGTAAAGTTCTTATTTATATCTGTCAGTAAACTCGCCATGAAAGCACTAAAACATACCCGTATAGTGAGTTTACATTATTGACCCAAGGAACTTTAGTTATTAGAGAGTTCCGGTCGGATGGTTTTTCACGGGACACATTTCCGGCCTTGTTTTTGCACTCGTGAGCCACGGATGAGGAGATGCTGCTCAGTTATTGATCGAAGTAAAGTCTGAATGTCATTAAAACAGATAGCTCCATCTTTTGAGACTTTTTCCACTCCTGTCCTTGCACGCTACACTGCTACAACAAAGATGACGGAGAAAAGACGCTGTCGAAGGTAAACCTCGTAAAACAGCACATATTGAAGCGACTGTCAGAAAGCGGCTTGAAGATGATCTGGAAAACATAATCCATGCAACATTTTGACCACCAAAGAACCACCATTACATGTTATGTAAACCACATGGAAGTGTATTCAATTTAGAAAAAAAATATATATATACAATATATATGACCCCCTTTAATGCGCATAATATTCCGGTGCGCCTTTTGTATGAAAATAAACCTGACTAGACCTGCTCATCGACAGTGTGCCTTATAATCCGGTGTGGCCTATGGTCTGGAAAATACGGTATATACTGTCTATGGATATGATGTACTTCACCTAAATGATGCAGACACATTTGGTACTGGATACTTTCTAACACGCTTTTGCCTTGGATACTTTGTATCTGTTGGTAATATGCCAAACATTTTTGATACTTGTTTGTATTGACAAATGTCATGTTTTAGTGGGCAATTTTAAGGACATTTACACTGCGCATGTCTAGCTTGTGTGCTATCGTATGCTCAGCTGTTGTAGAACTGCAACTTCCTATAGCCTACCCTGTTTACCTTTTGTAAGTGACTTCACTGAAATACAATAAAATGCAACTTTGCGAGCTTATTTAAAGACATTTGGATGTTTACTGGCGGTGTTTTCAGAACTGCTTGTATCGTAGTTTACATAGGAGATTTTTTCATGCCAGCTGATATCCTCCAAAACTTGTTTATTTGACGATAGTGCAACGATATCTGATATCAGCATCGGCTCGGGCCACCCGTAACGTTTATACACAAGTAGATAAATGACAAACTACCAATAACTGCTGAGACATGTTCATGGGGTAGCAATAAATAAACTGTGCTTCTTTCTACAAACCCCGTTTCCATATGAGTTGGGAAATTGTGTTAGATGTAAATATAAATGGAATACAATGATTTGCAAATCATTTTCAACCCATATTCAGTTAAATATGCTACAAAGACAACATACTGATAAAAAAAATTTTTTTTGCAAATAATCATTAACTTTATAATTTGATGCCAGCAACACATGACAAATAAGTTGGGAAATGTGGCAATAAATACTGATAAAGTTGAGAAATACTCATCAAACACTTATTTGGAACATCCCACAGGTGTGCAGGCTAATTGGGAACAGGTGGGTGCCAATATTGGGTATAAAAGCAGCTTCCATGAAATGCTAAGTAATTCACAAACAAGGATGGGGCGAGGGTCACCAATTTGTAAGCAAATTGTCGAACAGTTTTAGAACAACATTTCTCAATGAGCTATTGCAAGCAATTTAGGGATTTTACCATCTACGGTCCGTAAAATCATCAAAAGGTTCAGAGAATCTGGAGAAATCACTGCACGTCCACATTTCAAATTATATTTGGAAACTGTGGAACAAAAACTCCGGAACAAAAAGGAAAATAACCATCCGGATTGCTATTGGCGCAAATTTCAAAAGCCAGCATCTGTGATGGTATGGGGGTGTATTAGTGCCCAAGGCATGGGTAACTTACACATCTGTGAAGGCACCATTAATGCTGAATGCTCCATACAGGTTTTGGAGTAACATATGTTGTCATCCTAGCAACATTATCATAAATGCCCCTGCTTATTTCAGCAAGACAATGCCAAGCCACGTGTTACAACAGCGTGCTTTCGTAGTAAAATAGAGCGGGTACTTTTCGGCCCGCCTGCAGTCCAGACCTGTCTCCCATCGAAATTGTGTGGCGCATTATGAAGCGTAAAATACGACAGTGGAGACCCCGGACTGTTGAACGACTAAAGCTCTACATAAAACAAGAATGACAAAAAATTCCACTTGCAAAGCTTCAACAATTAGTTTCGTCAGTTCCCAAAACGTTTATTGAGTGTTTTTTTTAAAAAAGAAAAGGTGATGTAACACAGTGGTGAACATGTCCTTTCCCAACTACTTTGACACGTGTTGCAGCCAAGAAATTCTAAGTTGATTATTGTTTGCAAAAAAAAAATAAAGTTTATCAGTTTGAACATCAAATATCTTGTCTTTGTAGTGCAAAAATTAAATGAGCTCAACTATACCATAAATATGAGACATAATGATGCATTATGTACATACAGCTAGCATAAATAGCATGTTAGCATCGATATAGCTTGCATTCATGCAGTGACCAAATATGTCTGATTAGCATGCCACACAAGTCAATAACATCAACAAAGCTCACCTTTGTGGATTCACGCACAGCATGAAACGTTTGGTGGACAAATAGAGACAAAGAATGAGTGGCATAACACACGACTTTCTGGGGCAGCATCAAGGAAAGTTGTACATGTAAACGAACTACGGTGCGTTCAAGGACTTCCAAAATCAGGACAAAAACGGTTCTTGCAAAAAACTGTCATTAGTAAAGCATGTTTAATTTAAACAGTGGGATTTCAAACATTTAGGAAGGTTTGTGTCATGTTTGTTTTCCTATAGAAACCATATTGAAAAAAATATCTATATTTTTTTTCCTCATCTTTTTCCATTTTCATACATTTTTAAAAAAGCTCCAGGGAGCCACAAGATTGGTGCTAAAGGGCCTCTTGTGGCTCGAAACCCGTGCGTTGCCGACATACTTGCCAACCCTCCCGGATTTTCCGGGAGACTCTCCGGCGCACCTCCCGGGACAAGTTTTCTCCCGAAAATCTCTCCAAATTCAGGCGGAGCTGGAGGCCACGCCCCCTCCAGCTTCATGTGGACCTGAGTGACGTGTCGACAGCCGGTTTTCACGTCCACTTTCCCATAATATAAACAGCGAGCCTGTCCAATGACGTTATAACTGTAGAATGATCGAGGGCGAATTATTGGTTTCTTGTCTGGGTTTATTGTTAGGCAGTCTCATTAACGTCCTCCAAGCGTGGTAACCAGGGGCGGTTCTAGGCATGCTTATATGAGGGGGCAGTCAGAAATGTGAAGGGGGCATCATGTGTACACATCATGCTCCAGCACTTTTTTTTCTGTGCTTATAGTAACGATGCTTTCTTCATTGAAATGGGTCCTTAGCTATGTGTCCAACCCCAACCTGGAGTAGTGGATTGCACTTTGTCAGGCCTCTACCTTCAGACCTGTCCAACTTGGGTGTCCCACCTGAAGACTAAGCTCCTGCTGGTATAGCTCCTACGGTCACTGAGGCACGCAACCCCCCTGACCACAATAAGGTGGCAATCCCTCAGGGGGGGAAACTGAAAAATAAAAATACAAATAATTGAATAAAATAAAATAAAAAATCCTTCATCCAGATTTTATCAACCAACAACATAACATTTATCCTAACTGGATGGCCTAACTCTCAAATAAATTTTGACACAAAGTAGGACTTCACACACTACAGTCAATATTTACAAAACTGAAAGGTAGTCTGATGAATAATGATAAAAAATAATCTCAAAATATCATTGCTACTACTACATGCAGGAGCAGGACTAGACTTTTTAAATGCTCTGAAAAATGGATGCATTACAGAGCATTAACTTTCTCTTTGTGAGCTGCTGGAAGCTGGAGCAGAAAATAAGTAAGCTTGAACAACAACAGAAAAAACCCGCTGTGATTACATGAAGAAAAACAACAACAGTACAGGACTACAGCCTGGGGCGGGGCTTTACGTAGGGGTCTGTCAGACACAGGTCACTTGTCTTCGGTTTGTCACATGCAGTGGACGTGGGCACTCATCTGGGCACAAAATTCATTCACTCCCATGTATGTGTGTTGCCCACTTGCTTGTAAATTGATGAAAACGGCAGTGTTTTTGTTTTTAGGTGTTTTGGTCATATCAAATGAAACTTATAATTTGTTTATTACAAAATGTAGATTGAAACATTAAAGGTTGACTATGTAGAATTACAAGAAAAACAACAGAAAAAGAATTCAAGCAGTCGATTGCCAGACCGTTGTAAAGTAAAACGGGCCGTTGCTAGGGACTCCGCTCTGAACAGAGGACAGCAGAGGAGGACTGCTAAGCAGGATATATACCTTATGTTTCATTTTTACCGTCATTAACAGCATCATAAATGACTTGTAGCTTGTTACAGGGACAGTGGAGGCTCTCTGCCTTCCAAACCACTGCTGCTCAGAGCCTCCGCTGTCACTGCTCTCGTCAAGTTGTAAAAAAAAAAAAAAAAAAGGAACTCCTTAGCACCGAAAGTCCGTGACGATAAACGTGTTTATGACAGATAAGACTACACAAATACACCCATCCTAACAAGTATATGATAAATGTAGACAACTTTAACTTTTCTTTTACTTTCATACTGCAACAGTGATTGGATGTTTACTGAGGGATGAGGGGTGTGTGCGGGTGTGTGTCTGCTGCGCAGCCTGTGGAATGGTGAATACACGCACAGCGGAGGGAGGGATGAGAGGGAAGCTGACACTACGATATCTTGTGTGTCCCTTTTTCAGCGGATTTTTCCGCTAGTGCAGATCATTTTGTCAACTTGTAATGTAGTAATTTTGTGAGTTTATTAAAGTTTGCTTTCTCAAATTTTGATTTGAGGGGGCAAGACATTTATTTAAGGGGGCTCTGCCCCCTCTTGCCCCTGCGTAGAGCCGGCCATGGTGGTAACAACACACAACAACAGCAGTCACGTTTTTGTCTATCGTAAAGCAGTTAGTCTTCCGTAAACAGCAATGTTGTGACACTCTTAAACAGGAAAATACTGCCATCTACTGTACATGCATATGTGATGATAACATCTATGGCTTTTAGGGAGTGCAGAAGAACGAGGAAGGTACAGCCATGGCGATGCAGAAGACGAGTAAGATGAAAAAAATACGCTTGTAAGTTCCAAGCCGCAGCTGAAATTGACCTGGATAGACCCCGGGAAGAAGTAGTGGACTACCAATTGCTTGGCAGTAAAGATTGACCCGTTTTGGGCCATGCTAGGGAGAGATGGAAGATTCCAGACTCTAGTGCATTTGATGAAAGCACTTTTGTGTGTGCCACACAGCAATGCATCATCAGAGAGGGTGTTCAGCATGGTTAGAAAAATAGTGACAGAGAATAGAACAAGGACGGACAATTCAACCCTTAACTCAACAATGAGTAGATGTGTGTGTGTGTGTGTGTGTGTGTGTGTGTGTAAATAAATTAACACTGAAATTCAAGTAATCCTTTTATATATATACATAAATACAGCTCGAACCCACTGAAAGTCAAGTATATCTTATATATATATATAAGTATATATATAAGTATATATATATATATGTATATGTATATATATATATATATATATATGTATATATATATGTATATATATATATATATATATATATATATATATATATATATATATATATATATATATATATATATATATATGAAAAACTTGACTTGATGAATTCTAGCTATATATTACTCCCCTCTTAAACACGCCCCCAACCACGCCCCCAGCCCACACCACCCCACCCCCCACCTCCCGAAATCGGAGGTCACAAGGTTGGCAAGTATGGTTGCCGACACCCAATTTAAACCATTACCATACTGTACAAGTCTATTCAATTCTTATCATTTGATTGATAATAATAACATATCAGTTAGTATAATTTCTCATCAATTGTATTTTTTGGTGGTATTTTTATTGTCAACATAACCTGTCTTCGCCCATTTGGAATTAAATAAGCGAATATGGGTTCCCAAGACATGCACCTGAGGATAGGTTGATTGGCAACACTAAATTTGCCCTAGTGTCTGAATGTGAGTGTGAATGTTGTCTGTCTATCTGTGTTGGCCCTGCGATGAGGTGGCGACTTGTCCAGGGTGTACACCGTCTTCCGCCCGATTGTAGCTGAGATATGCGCCAGCGCCCCCCGCGACCCCAAAAGGGAATAAGCGGTAGAAAATGGATGAATGGATGGTTTCCCATATGAAAAGCTACATTCCAGTAGGACTCCTACTTACATGTGTATTTTCTTATAAGGCTATTTGTGGAATATTTGGCATCCTAAAAGAAAACGTCTTCTCATACTACCCGACATTCCTGTGATCTCTGGCCCGCTGCACATTTCAAAAGAGACTATGAAGAGTACGCAGAGCAGCACGTGCGTTCCTTTGTGGCCCTTAGGTGCATCGTAAAGCAATCAGCAAGTGATTTAGCGACAGATTCCTGGTGAGCATGAACAAAAAAAAAAAAAGAGTTCAAACCTCACACATAAGTGGACATCTGGAAGAGGTGTGGTAGACATGCAGAACTTGGGCATATGTCGACCATAGGGCCAAATATTGTTGATAGTGTGTTGCAAGTGAGGCAACGCGTCCTTTGAGTTTTAACACTGGAGGTGTAAAACCCATGACACTTCTTTTGAATCTCAAGAAAACATGCTTCTCACCCCCATTCTTCGTGCGGTCATTGTTTTCTCACTCTATTTTGATCGCAGGCTATTCTGGACTGATTTATTTCACTGTCAATCTCCTGTCACTTCCCATTTAGGTCGGAAGGTCGAATCTCAGCGGTCCTTGCCCTTGTTCGTTCCTCCAAATGTGAGAAATTACACAAAACCTCATCCACCGTGGCCGCTGTAGGTTTGTGATGGCAACGCCCGATCACCGTATCTCCTGATTGCAGTCGGCCTAGAATCGCAGTCTCCAACTTTTTTTTGGTATGAGAGTTACTTTGACAAAAAGATAGGGCGAAGTGAGCTGTTTGTGTTTTATTTATCTGTACTTTAACAACATTTCAATTGCACTTTATGCACAAAGCGGATCTCGACATAAACACTGCGCTCTTTTTCTTTATGCTATTTGGTGGTAAGCATTTGTGGCCTGCAGAAATTTTTTTTTTATTGACCCGCAACACATTCTACAAGTAAAATACACACGTCCCGGATTTGAACATTAAACACAAAAATAAAAAATGTGGGAACGGGCCAACCAATTCACACTCACATTCACACACTAGGGCCAATTTAGTGTTGCCAATCAACCTATCCCCAGGTGCATGTCTTTGGAGGTGGGAGGAAGGCGGAGTACCCGAAGGGAACCCACACAGTCACGGAGTGGACATGCAAACTCCACACAGAAAGATCCCGAGCCCGGGATTGAACTCAGGACTACTCAGGACCTTCGTATTGTGAGGCAGACGCAATAACCCCTGCTCCACCGTCCTGCCTTTTATATACATATCAATCAATGTTTACTTATATAGCCCTAAATCACTAGTGTCTCAAAGGGCTGCACAAACCACCACGGCATCCTCGGTAGGCCCACATAAGGGCAAGGAAAACTCACACCCAGTGGGACATCGGTGACAATAATGAACCAGTGGGACGTCGGTGACAATGATGACTATGAGAACCTTGGAGAGGAGGAAAGCAATGGATGTCGAGCGGGTCTAACATGATACTGTGAAAGTTCAATCCACAATGGATCCAACACAGTCGCGAGAGTCCAGTCCAAAGCGGATCCAACACAGCAGCGAGAGTCCCGTTCACAGCGGAGCCAGCAGGAAACCATCCCAAGCGGAGGCGGATCAGCAGCGCAGAGATGTCCCCAGCCGATACACAGGCAAGCAGTACATGGCCACCGGATCGGACCACAAGGGAGAGTGGGACATAGAAGAAAAAGAAAAGAAACGGCAGATCAACTAGTCTAAAAAGGGAGTCTATATATATATATATATATATATATATATATATATACATACATACACACAGTGGGGCAAAAAGGTATTTAGTCAGCCACCAACTGTGCAAGTTCTCCCACTTAAAATGATGACAGAGGTCTGTAATTTTCATCATAGGTACACTTCAACTGTAAAAGACATAATGTGAAAAAAAATCCATCAATTCACATTGTAGGAATTTAAAAAAATGTATTTGTAAATTATGGTGGAAAATAAGTATTTGGTCAACCATTCAAAGCTCTCACTGATGGAAGGAGGTTTTGGCTCAAAATCTCACGATACATGGCCCCATTCATTCTTTCCTTAACACGGATCAATCGTCCTGTCCCCTTAGCAGAAAAACAGCCCCAAAGCATGATGTTTCCACCCCCATGCTTCACAGTAGGTATGGTGTTCTTTTGAATGCAACTCAGTATTCTTCTTCCTCCAAACACGACAAGTTGAGTTTATACCAAAAAGTTCTATTTTGGTTTCATCTGACCACATGACATTCTCCCAATCTTCTGCTGTATCATCCATGTGCTCTCTGGCAAACTTCAGACGGGCCTGGACATGCACTGGCTTAAGCAGGGGGACACGTCTGGCACTGCAGGATTTGATTCCCTGTCGGCGTAGTGTGTTACTGATGGTAACCTTTGTTACTTTGGTCCCAGCTCTTTTCAGGTCATTCACCAGGTCCTCCCGTGTGGTTCTGGGATTTTTGCTCACCGTTCTCATGATCATTTTGACCCCACGGGATGAGATCTTGCGTGGAGCCCCAGATCAAGGGAGATTATCAGTGGTCTTGTATGTCTTCCATTTTCTGTTAATTGCTCACACAGTTGATTTTTTCACACCAAGCTGCTTGCCTACCGTAGATTCAGTCTTCCCAGTCTGGTGCAGGTCTACAATTATTATCCTGGTGTCCTTTGACAGTTCTTTGGTCTTGGCCATAGTGGAGTTTGGAGTCCGACTGTTTAAGGCTGTGGACAGGTGTCTTTTATACAGATAACGAGTTCAAAGAAGTGCCATAATACAGGTAACGAATGGAGGACAGAAGAACTTCTTAAAGAAGAAGTTACAGGTCTGTGAGAGCCAGAGATCTTCCTTGTTTGAAGTGACCAAATACTTATTTTCCTCCATAATTTACAAATAAATTATTTAAAATTTCTACAATGTGAATTCCTGGATTTTTTTTCACATTCTGTCTCTCACACTTCAAGTGTACCTATGATGAAAATTACAGACCTTTGTCATCATTTTAAGTGGGAGAACTTGCACAATCAGTGGCTGACTAAATACTTTTGTGTCCCACTGTATATATATATATATATATATATATATATATATATATATATATATATACGACTTGTCCAGGGTGTACCCCGCCTTCCGCCCGATTGTAGCTGAGATAGGCGCCAGCGCCCCCCGCGACCCCAAAAGGGAATAAGCGGTAGAAAATGGATGGATGGATATACTGTGTATATATATATATACATATATATATATATATACTGTGTATATATATATATATATTTATATATATATATGTATATGTATATATATATATATATATATATTTATATATATATACTGTGTATATATATATATACTGTATATATATATATATATATATATATATATATATATATATCTTGGTTCAATGTAAAACTAATGGAAGTGTGCACACTTATAA
The DNA here is from genome assembly GCF_033978795.1 of Nerophis ophidion. NCBI lineage: Eukaryota > Metazoa > Chordata > Actinopteri > Syngnathiformes > Syngnathidae > Nerophis > Nerophis ophidion. The sequence goes on from NC_084622.1 coordinate 29,084,260, forward strand.
TAATTTCAATGAGGTTTGAAGAATGATCCATCCATCCATCCATCATCTTCCGCTTATCCGAGGTCGGGTCGCGGGGGCAACAGCCTAAGCAGGCAAACCCAGACTTCCCTCTCCCCAGCCACTTCGTCTAGCTCTTCCCGGGGGATCCCGAGGCGTTCCCGTTTGAAGAATGATATCTAACAAAATACATATATTATGTTTAACATTCCAGTGAGACACACTCTCTTCTTGTCAGCAGACATCAACTATTTTGTTTTAGTTTTTTCCAATCCTAAATGAAATTTTCAACTCCACACTCAGCATCCAGCATCACTTTCTCTTCCAATTACTGTAGTTCAAGCTTTACAGATGCCATGTGTTGTGCAGGTGGTGACATCTGCTTCTACTCATGGGGGAATCCATCACGGTGACGTTTTTAGTCACTTTGAAGTCTTGAAGGGTAGAAAGTGTGCTAATTCGAGGTGAGATTGTCCACTGCTGCATGTTCAGGTTACAACACACCAAGTTAATAATGGGCGGCTTAGGAGGCAGTATTTGGGAATAAGGTCAGTGTATTTCAAGAGACAATAATAGTCTGTGAGTCTTCCCGGTAAGCTTATTGCAGGTTACACGATAGACTGGCAGAGAACTAAAACCAGCCGGGCTTTTTGTAATAGGTGTGCCGCTGAATGTGGGCCAGTGAGGTTACGGCAGTGCAGAGGTGGAGGAGTCTGGTTTGCACATGCACTCCATGTCTTCTCCAATCCTCTTATAACCCCCACTTCTTAAAGCACTCAGGCAAGACTGATAAATCAGCTCATTGCGTCTACATCTTATCCCAAAGACCGGGCAGATCCTGGACACAGAGTCACGCCAGCAGGTATCAAGTGGGGCGTAGCACCAAATTCTGGGCCCCGTAAACAACACCCCTAAAGAGCCACCCATTCCACCACGTCGCAGCCCCACACACACACTTGGTATTTTTACAGGCACTAAAATACTAAATATTGCATGGATTTGGTTGAAACCAGCTTTTTACAGTTTTTTTCCCAACTGCTTACACACATTTCAAATGTTCACTCAGTTAGCAAAGTCTACACACAGTAAACAAAACCACTGTGCAGATTTGCCTAATATTAGACATAGACTCTGTTTCAAAGTTTTTGCGAAATATTACAGACAATGCTTTACACCAGGTCTGGGCAAATTAAGACCCGGGGGCCACATGCGGCCCGTTAAGCTTTTCAATCCGGCCCGCCGGACATTTCCCAAAAAATATTTTAGATCTTTAAGATGGAAACTGTAGCTGCCATTATGATCTGCAGTTATGTTTTCACTGCCAATTTTTACAACAAAGTTCTAAAGCTTAGTTAAATATTAAATTTATCAGATTGTAGGTGGGTTTTTTTACCTTTCGCGCTCATATTTTGCTGTGTTTGTTGCATTTTTGTTGCATTGTTTCGTTTGATTGTAAAATATGTTGATCGAGAGGGGGTGTGACATGTGATATGTTGTCAATATTCAGTGTTTTATCCTTTATAGTTAATATTGTAAATCCCACATTCTTTATTTCATGTACATTCTGGGTGTTTCATTCAGTAAAAAAATTTAAAATTCCATTGTTTTTTAAGGCGGTCTGTCATAATGTTTTTAGCATTCAGTCAGATATTATTGTGAGGTTTTGTATTAATGTTCCTAAAAATGGATATATCTGCCCCAGGCACATTTTTTTTTCTCTAAATGTGGCCCCCGAAGCAAAATAATTGCCCAGGCCTGCTTTACACACACCTTCCCTTCTTGCACACATATAGAGATTGTGATACACACACCTTCACATTTTGCACACATATAAAGATTGTGATACACACACCTTCACATTTTGCACACATATAAAGATTGTGATACACCCATTTTCATCTCCATGTTTTTTTTCAAACCTTGCTGTTGCCTAAGTCTGCACATATAGCCTATACTTTATTCTGTAATTTGTATTTATCCATATTTGTTTTTCAAACCTTTTTATTCGTCTCCGATTTGAATTTGTACTGCATATCATTGTTGACTTTTGTAATATGTTACTTTACTTGACTATGGTAAAAAAATATATATATTTGCAGTTTGCAGCATCATTGTTGAGCAGTTCTTGAAAAGATTACAGGATGTTTACTTTCTCTTTAGGTCCTTACATATAGGCCCACTTCAAAGTGAACAATGAGACTTGCTGTGGATTTGCCAATATATTTTGTCAAGTTACAGTAATCATTCATCACTTATGCTAAAAATTTCAGGCAAAATACCCCAAACATGTCAATCAATCAATCAATGTTTACTTATACAGCCCTAAATCACTAGTGTCTCAAAGGGCTGTACAAACCACAACACAAACCACTACGACATCCTAGGTAGGCCCACATAAGGGCAAGGAAAACTCACACCCAGTGGGACGTCGGTGACAATGATGACTATGAGAACCTTGGAGAGGACCACATATGTGGGCAACCTCCCCCCCCCCCTCCTCTAGGGCAGCGGTCCCCAACCACCGGGCCGCGGTCCCCAACCACCGGGCCGCGGCCCCCGTGACCCGATTGGTACCGGGCCGCAGAATATTTTTTTATTCATTTTTATTTTAAAAAATCAATAAATATATATATATATATATATATATATATATATATATATATATATATATATATATATATATATATCTTTTTTTTATTTTTATTAAATCAACATAAAAAACACAATATACACTTACAATTAGTGCACCAACCACAAAAACCTCCCTTTTTCATGACAAAAACGTCCCTTTTTCATGACAAAGAAAAAAAAAAAAGTCTAGCAGCCGCATTTTGTACTAACTGTAATCTTTTAATGCTAGACATGGGGAGACCCGAAAATAATACGTTACAGTAATCGAGGCGAGACGTAACAAACGCATGGATAATGATCTCAGCGTCTTTGGTAGACAAAATGGACCGAATTTTAGCGATATTACGGAGATGAAAGAAGGCCGTTTTAGTAACGCTTTTAATGTGTGGCTCAAAGGAGAGAGTTGGGTCGAAGATAATACCCAGATTCTTTACCGAGTCGCCTTGTTTAATTTTTGGGTTGTCAAATGTTAAAGTTGTTTTATCAAGTAGAGGTCGGTGTCTGGCAGGACCGATAATCAGCATTTCGTTTTTTTTGGCGTTGAGTTGCAAAAAGTTAGCGGACATTCATTGTTTAATTTCATTAAGACACGCCTGCAGCTTACTACAATCCGGCGTGTTGGTCAACTTTAGGAGCATGTAGAGTTGGGTGTCATCAGCATAACAGTGAAAGCTAACATCGTATTTGCGTATGATGTCACCTAGCGGCAGCATGTATATGCTGAAGAGTGCAGGGCCATGGACCGAACCCTGGGGAACTCCACACGTTACCTTAACGTAGTCCCAGGTCACATTGTTATGGGAGACACACTACATCCTATCAGTAAGATAAGAGTTAAACCAAGACAGAGCTAAGTCTGACATACCAATTCGTGTTTTGATACACTGTAATAAAATATTATGATCGATGGTATCGAAAGCAGCGCTAAGATCGAGGAGCAGCAATATAGATGACGCATCAGAATCCATCGTTAGCAATAGATCATTAGTCATTTTTGCGAGGGCTGTCTCCGTAGAGTGATTTGCCCGGAAACCGGATTGAAAGGTTTCACATAGATTGTTAAACGCTAAGTGTTCATTTAGCTGCTCTGCAACAGTTTTTTGGAGGATTTTCAAAATAAAGGGAAGGTGAGAGACCGGTCGGTAGTTTACCATGAGGTCAGGATTGAGGTTAGGTCTTTTAAGAAGAGGATGAATAACCACTTTTGTGAATGCTAGGGGAACAGTGCCAGAGGAAAGTGATAAGTTTATAATATTTAGCACTGATGGACCTAATAATACAAAGAGCTCCTTGATAAGTTTCCCAGGAAGTGGGTCAAGTAAACATGTTGGTTTTTTTTATTCCATTTACACGTTGTAACAATTCCTCTAATGTTATTTCCTCAAAACGAAAGAAACTATTTTGGAGGGCAGTATCCGCCGTATATACAATCGTATCTGTGTTAATAGAACCCAGTTGTAGCTGGGACGCATTGTCTTTAATCTTCTTTCTAATGACTTCAAATTCTTATTAAAGAATTGCATAAAGTCATCTGCTGAGTGGGTGGAGCTACTGGAAGGGGTCCCTTGTTGGGTTAGCGAGGCTACCGTACTACGTCGGATTGTATAATAAAATAGGGTTTTTTTACAAATGTGTTTTGTATGTAACACTGTTCTGTGTAACTCACTCCAGTAGTGTCTTATCATTTGAAGTCTTTCTGATCAGATGACAATAAAACTGCATTTTTAGAAATGCTTGCTTTACTTTCATGAATGGGCATATGTTAAGACCGAAGTGTGTAAATTTCCAAATAATCTAGGAATTAAGAAAATTGAATGTGGTGTTTGGAAAAGTGTGTAAATCCTTTTTAAAAAAGACACACAGTTAGTAAAATTGTGTTAAAGCAAATGGAAAAAACTGCAAAATATGTATTAATTAGGTTTTAATTGGGTTTTTGAGTTAAACAAATAGGTATAACATAATCATATATATATATATATACTAGAGCTGTGAATCTTTGGGTGTCCCACAATTTGATTCAATATCGATTTTTGGGGTCATGATTCGATAATGTATCGATTTTTTCGATTCTCCATTCAAAAACGATATTTTTCCGATTCAAAACGATTCTGTATTCATTTAATACATAAGATTTCAGCAGGATCTACCCTAGTCTGCTGACATGCTAGCAGAGTAGTAGATTTAAAAAAAAAACTTTAATAATTGTAAAGGACAATGTTTTATCAACTGATTGCAATAATGCAAATTTGTTTTAACTATTAAACGAACCAAAAATTTGACTTATTTTATCTTTGTGAAAACATTGGACACAGTGTGTTGTCAAGCTTATGAGATGTGATGCAAGTGTAAGCCACTGTGACACTATTGTTCTTTTTTATTATTTTTATAAATGTCTAATGATAATGTCAGTGAGGGATTTTTAAATTATAACTAATATTGATACTGTTGTTGATAATATTCTTTTTTGTTTCATTACTTTTGGTTTGTTCTGTGTCGTGTTTGTCTCCTCTCAATTGATCTGTTTATTGCAGTTCTGAGTGTTGCCGGGTCCGGTTTGGTTTTGGAATTTAATTGCATTGTTATGGTATTGCTGTGTAGTGGTTTGTTGGATTTATTAAAAAATAAAATAAAATACAAATAAAAAATAAAATTTTAAATTAAAAAATAAATAAATCGATTTTTAAGAAATGAGAATCGATTCTGAATTGCACAACGTAAACGATTCCATTCGTATTCGAATCGATTTTTACCCACACCCCTAATATATACATACGCATACATACATACATACATATATATACATATATGGGGTACCGAACCCCACCAGTTTCATACGAGCATTCACCAAACCTTTCTTTAGTGAAAAATATTTTTCTTTTTTATAAATTCAAAACGAAGTTATCTGTTTTTTTTTCATGGTGCATACAATGAACCGTGCGTGTACATCAGCTTGTTAGAAGAACCAAACCAACACAGTGCATGAATTCAAAACTAATTATACACCTGCAAATCAGATGGAACATTAGAGGGAACATTGTTTGGGGGTATCTATAATACGGCGATCGAGAGAATTTTTTATTTTCCCACAATTAGTCGGGTGTGTCTGGTTTCGATCGAACCCAGGTTAAGAACCGCTGATATATATATATATATATATATATATATATATATATATATATATATATATATATATATATATATATATATATATGTATATATATATATATATATATATATGTATGTATGTATGTATGTATGTATATATATATATGTATGTATGTATATATATATATATATATATATATATATATATATATATATATATATATATATATATATATATATATATATATATATATATTTAGGAAGGTATGTGTCATGATATAAAATCTATTTTCACACATCTCTGAAAGAGGCCCAGGGTGCCACTAGGGCAGTGCTAAAGAGCCACAGGTAAGTTTTGATGACGTTCTGATGACTGTGTTGAGTGAAGTGTTGCCGTAGCCATGAGGTGGAACGAACCATTTTGCATTTTTGATAGAGAATGTAGATAGTCAGACCTTTTTAATTTGATTCATGCAATCTTATTATTGAACTTTGCCGGCTGTATTTATTTAATCTTAACATTTAAGTTGTGTTTTTGTTATAACTTACATCATTAAATGACTATGACTCTCTTTCTCTGTATTTGTTTCAACTTGTGTTTTAACCTTTTTGAGGCGTAAAATGTCCCTAATCAGATCATTGTGGGGATCATAGTGAGGATTATAGTGCGAACAGTATTTGCAGAGTTTGTTTTCTGTTTTCAGTGTATCCGGAAAGAACCCGACGGTCACTCTGTCAGAGTTACAGCATTCCTCTATGGCGAGAGGAGTACCTTCCAGAAGGACAACCATTTCTCAACTAACCACCAAACAGGCGGGTATGGTGACCAGACGGAAGCCAGTTCTTAGCCAACAGTTTGCCATAATGCATCCAAAAGACTCAAAGAGTATAGATAACAAAATCCTCTGGTCTGATGAAACAGAATTGAACTCTTTGGCGTGAATGCCAGGCATCATATTTGGAGGAAACCAGGCAACGCTCATTACCAGGCCAATACCATCCCTACAGTGAAGCATGGTGGTGGCAGCATCATGCTGTGGGGATGGTTTTTAGTAGCGGGATCTGGGTGACTAGTCAAGATAGAGGGAAAGATAAATGCAGCATTTTAGGGAGACATCCTTGATAAAAAAAAAAACAATGCTACTCACTTAACCTTATGGAACTTGAGAGGTGCTGCAAAGAGAAATGGGCAAAGGGGTATAGGCGAAATGGCCCAAAGATAGGTGTGCCAAGCTGGTGGCATTGTATTCAAAAAGACTTGAGGCTGTAATTTCTGCCAAAGGTGCATAAACAAAGTATTTAACATATGTTATGCATACTTATGTACATGTGATTTCTTTTATTTTAGATTTTCTAATTAATATGCAAAAAATCACACTGTCATTATGGGATATTGTCTGTAGAATTGTGAGGACAAAAATCGGTATATTCCATTTTGGAATCAGGCTGTAACATAACAAAATGTGTAAAATGTGAAACACTTTGAATACTTTGCGGATTCACTGTAAATTGTAAATAATTTGTTGTTTTTTAACGGTAACCAGAATAGAAAGTGGTTTGATGGCGCTATCTGCTGCAGCAACAGTGGATGGTGTCTCACAAGTCAACATTTTTTTTTTTTAGCATCAAAATGCTTTGACAAGGTGTGATGTTGGATAACTGCACATTTTGTAAATAGTGTACAACACTGTAAACAACATGAATGTTTTTGTGAGAGTTTAAAATATAGGCATTCATTTGAACAGTACGTACAGTATCAGTTTGTGTAAGCTGACTCTTTTACTCCGGAACTGTGCACAGAGAAGGCTAAACATTAGAGCTTGCAAACAGCATACATGCTGTGTTGCCTGTGCTATTTTTTGCTTCTGACATGAAGACAGTGCCATGGTGGTTTATTTTATGAAAAAAATAGACATATACAATGATATATTTATACAGAACAATTTGTAATTCATTGTACAATAACTGACAACAATCTCAAAAAGTGTACATAATAAACTTCAGATACACCGAGTAAAAAGAAGATACGATTATACGTAAGATAGAAATGAAATCATCCTAAATATTGAATAAAAAAATGAAAATATCACAAATATATTTTGAAAAAAACATGTGACCTGGTGAGAACAAAATTAAAAAAAAATGCAACAAACTGTAGCAAACATTTGAATAATAAAATAGTTTTAATATACAAAACCCAAAACCAGTGAAGTTGTGTACATCTTAAATAAAACAGAATACAATTATTTGCAAATCCTTTTCAACCTATATTCAATTGAATAGACTGCAAAGACAAGATACTTAAGGTTTGAACTGGAAAACGTTGTTATTTTTTGCAAATATTAGCTCATTTGGAATTTGATGCCTGCAGCATGTTTCAAAAGAGCTGGCACATGTGGCAAAAAAGACATAGAAATTTGAGGAATGCTAATCAAACACTAATTTGGAACATCCCACAAGTCTATCCATCCATCTTCCTCCGCGTATCCGTGGTCGGGTCGCAGGGGGCAGCAGCCTAAGCAGGGAAGCCCAACTTTCCCTCTCCCCAGCAACTTGGTCCAGCTCATTCCGGGGGATCCCGAGGCGTTCCCAGGCCAGCCGGGAGAGATAGTCTTCCCAACGTGTCCTGGGTCTTCATTGGGCCTCCTACCGGTTGGAGGTGCCTGAAACACCTCCCTAGGGAGGCGTTCGGGTGGCATCCTGACCAGATGCCTGAACTACCTTATCTGGCTCCTCTCGATGTGGAGGAGCAGTGGCTTTACTTTGAGCTCCTCCATCCCACAAGTGAACAGGCTAATTGGGATCAGGTAAAAAAGCAGCTTCCATGAAATGCTCAGTCATTCATAAACAAGGATGGGGCTAAGGTCACCATGGGTGACTTACACATCTGTGAAGGCACCATTAAGGCTGAAAGGTACATACCTGTACAACTTTTGGAACAACCTATGTTGCCATCCAAACAAAGTTATCATGGACGCCCCTGCTTTTTTCAGCAAGACAATGCCAAGCCACGTGTTACAACAGTGTGGCTTCAGACCTGTCTCCCATTAAAAATGTGTGGCGCAATATGAAGCTTAAAATACCACAATGGAGACCCCGGACTGTTGAACAATTTAAGCTGTACATCAAGCAAGAATGGGAAAGAATTCCACCTGAAAAGCTTAAAAAATTGGTCTCCTCAGTTCCCAAATGTTTACTGAGTGTTGTTAAAAGGAAAGGCCATGTAACACAGAGGTAAAAATGCCCCTGTGACAACTTTTTGTGTGTGTTTCTGCCATTAAATTATAAGTTAATGATTATATGCTAAAAAAAACAACAACAATTTTCTCAGTTCGAACATTAAATATCTTGTCTTTGCAGTCTGTTCAATGGAATACATGTTGAAAAGGATTTGCAAATAATTGTATTCGGTTTTTATTTACGAATTACACAAAATGCAACTTAACTGGTTTTCAAGTTTCAAGTTTATTCACAATACCATATAACAATTACAATAGTGGTGAATGTCATCATTTAAAGATGTTGGTACGTGAAAGGGTCCCCAAAATAAGCTAGAAGAAGCTTTTGACAGGGGGTCCAGAGGACAGTATATACGTACAATGAATGATGAAACATGGTAGCAAGCACAACAACAAAAAACAAAAACAAAAAACAATAACAACGCTATATGATAAACAAAAGATAATAGTACTAAAGCAAGCATACACATACATACATACATTCATTCAACCGTGCAAAACCCAACAGTAGTCTACCCGACATGGGGCATTTTGGGTTTTGTAAATCTGATTTGGTGCTACCTCCTAGTTACAATACCTTAATTTAAAGAAGCATATCTGGTGGCATGAATATGTATATGAGAACTAAACGATACATTCTGTCCGGGGATTTTTAGTGGCAGAAACAAAGAAGTAATAATAAAAATAGAAGTCTATCATAATTTCTGATGCATTAATTTAGTACTGGGCTAGTCGTCACCATAAAGTACAATTCTTGCTGATTTACTTTGTACGACTTGTAACTTCTTTATATTTTCTGCGGTTGTATATTGAACCATATACAATTGTACAGTAGTAATTGTTTGATAATATTACAATATCACATTACTTTTGTAATAGTGTGCACTGTTATTGAAACACATGCTGTAGTTTGACCCCATAAGGTCCCACACAGCTCTACAAAAACACTTTGCCAAATCACCACAAAATTTGGTGCACACTTTTTATGGAATTGACAAGCACAATCGGTGCAAGATTGGTTGTGAAAAACATGACTGCCATCATGTAAAATGCTTGGGTGGGACTTAGCAACTGTTGCCCATTAGCCCTGTGACCTAATGTTGGGATCAAAGTGTGTGTTTTAGTACCATATATATGCAATAAATCATATTTTTCATTTGAGAATAAAATGTGGAAGTCCCAGTAGCTGACGTCATACAAGCGGGCCAAACCACTCCTGATCATAATTCTTGGCTCTCCGCAGAAGGGCGGATGGTAAATTGTGATGTCATCAACCTTGGCGCAGCAGGACAGTGGAGCATGCGGGCCCTCGGGGTACTAGGATCGTTGCCCGCGTGTTAGTGCCCCGTAGATGGTGAAATAGACGGTGCAGTGCTGCCCGTCTGTGCTGCACCTGCGACCCAGCATGCTGATTGATCAGTTTGGTCATGTGGAATGTCACCATCTGCTCCCCAGTCCCACTCACCCCTTCTTGTGCGGATGCCAATCACTGGCAGGAAGATACTTATTTAAGCCATGTCAAATCAGGCGCATGACGAAAAATAGCGTGCCAACCAGGTCTAGGATTTTGGTGGTCCTGAACAAGATTTAAATATAACCCTTATGGTATAAACTGCAAAAACTGAAATTTAAGTACAAACAGATTAAATGTCTCAAATAAGGGTGATATTTGCTTATTTTCTGTCTGATAAGATAATTATTACCACTAAGCAGATTTTATGTTACTGCTTACTTCTTTTAAGGCAGGGGTGTCAAACTCATTTTAGATCGGGGGCTACATGGAGAAAAATGTACTCCCAAGTGGGCCGGACTGGTAAAATCCCTGCACGATAACTTAAAAATAAAGACACCTTCAGATTGTTTTCTGTGTTTAAAAATGGAAGAAGCACATTCTGAAAATGTACAAATCATAATGTTGTTTTTTTTTACACTTACATTTTTTTTTGCAAATAATCATTAACTTTAGAATTTGATGCCAGCAACATGTGACAAAGAAGTTGGAAAAGGTGGCAATAAATACTGATACAGTTGAGAAATTCTAATCAAACACTTATTTGGAACATCCCACAGGTGTGCAGGCTAATTGGGAACAGGTGGGTGCCATGATTGGGTATAAAAGCAGCTTCCATGAAATGCTAAGTAATTCACAAACAAGGATGGGGTGAGGGTCACCACTTTGTAAGCCAATTGTCGAACAGTTTTAGAACAACATTTCTCAACGAGCTATTGCAAGGAAATTAGGGATTCTACCATCTACGGTCGGTACAATCATCAAAAGGTTCAGAGAATCTGGAGAAATCCCTGCACGTAAGCGATGATATTAAAGACCTTTGATCCCTCAGGCGGTACTGCATCAAAAACCCACATCAGTGTGTAAAGGATATCACCACATGGGCTCAGGAACACGTCATAAAACCACTGTCAGTAACTACTGTTGGTCGCTACATCTGTAAGTGCAAGTTAAAACTCTACTATGCAAAGCCAAACCCATTTATCAACAACACCCTGAAACGCCGCCAGCTACACTGGGCCCGAGCTCATCTAAGATGGACTGATGCAAAGTGGAAAAGTGTTCTGTGGTCTGACGAGCCCACATTTCAAATTATATTTGGAAACAGAGGAAGTGGTGTCCTGCAGAACAAAGAGGAAAATAACCATTCGGATTGTTATGGCACAAAGTTGAAAAGCCAGCATCTGTGATGGTATGGGGGTGTATTAGTGCCAAGGCATGGGTAACTTACACATCTGTGAAGGCACCATTAATGCTGAATGGTCCATACAGGTTTTGGAGCAACATATGTTGTCATCCAAGCAACGTTATCATGGATGCCCCTGCTTATTTTAGCAAGACGATGCCAAACCACGTTTTACAACAGCGTGGCTTCGTAGTAAAAGACTGCGGGTACTTTCCTGGCCCTCCTACAGTCCAGACCTGTCTCCCATTGAAAATGTGTGGCGCATTATGAACCGTAAAATACGACAGCGGAGACCCCGGGCTGTTGAACGACTGAAGCTCTACATAAAACAAGAATGGGAAAGAATTCCACTTTCAAAGCTTCAATAATTAGTTTCTTCAGTTCCCAAATGTTTATTGAGAGTTGTTCAAAGAAAAGGTGATGTAACGCAGTGGTGAACATGCCCTTTCCCAACTACTTTGGCACATGTTGCAGCCACGAAATTCTAAGTTAATTATTATTTGCAAAAAAATATACATATATATGAGTTTGAACATCAAATATCTTGTCCTTGTAGTGCATTAAATTGAATATGGGTTGAAAAGGATTTGCAAATCATTGTATTCCGTTTATATTTACATCTAACACAATTTCCCAACTCATATGGAAACGGGGTTTGTAGAAGAGCTGTTTCTTTCATTCAAAAATTTCAGGTTAATTTGTATACTTAGCAAACTCATCCCGCGGGCCGGATAAAACCTGTTCGCGGGCCTGATCCGGCCCACATGCCGTACGTTTGACTTCCCTGTTTTAAGGCTTTTGGTCCTAAATGATCTCAGTAAGATATTACAGCTTGTTGCTGAGATGTTATGACCTATATTGAGTAAAACATGCTTGAAACTAGAATATCAACTGTTGCTAAGCTATGTCATTAACACTCAAGTACAAAACTATTTTTTTAAGAAATAATTTCTTACTTCAAGCATGAAAAAAAATCATTATGCCGAGTGAATATCATTATGTCAAGATAATGGCACTAGCCTTTACTTAATTTAATAATATTTTTCAACATATTGAGCAAATCAGTCTCTTTTTTTTCTCTTCTACAGAGAAAAGTGCACTTGTTATTGGGAGAATATACATATTTTAAGGTATTTTTGGGTTCATTGAGGTTAGCTAATTTTACTTGTTTTTTATTGTTTTTGAACACTAACTTTTTCCAGTGTACAAAAATACTTTTTTGTCTTTTCATGTACATTATTGGCCATTATTTTGATTGTATTACTCCAAATGGAAAGATTTATTTTTAATTTTCAATTTTAATATCTTTCTTTCAAACTATTTTATAGATCATAGAAACACTGCAAAATAATGTTAGCCCAGTGAAGTACCAGTTCCGTGATTTACGGACCATAGGGCGCACACGATTATAAGGCGCACAGCCGATGAATGGTCTAATTTTGAACCGGATTATAGGGCTCATTAAAGGAGTCATATCATTATTGATTTTTTTCTCAATGTAAAACACTTCTTTGTGGTCTACATAACATGTAATGCTGGTTCTTTAGTCAAAATGTTGCATAGATTATGTTTTACAGATCATCTTCAAGCCGCTTCCTGACATTCGCTTCCGGATGGGCCGCTTTGTGGGCGGTCTTCTTTACGTGGTTCACCTTCAGCAGCGTCTTCTCCCCATCGTTTTTGTTGTAGCGGTGTAGCGTGCAAGGATGGCAGTTGAAAAAAAGTCAAAAGATGGAGCTAACTGTTTTAATGACATTCAGATTTTACTTAAATCAATAACGGAGCAGCATCTCCTCATCCGGAAACAACAACAAGGCCGGAAATGTGTCCTGTGAAAAAACGCCTGACCCGAACTCTTTGATAACTAAAGTTCCTTGGGTGAATAATGTAAACTCACTACACGGGTATGTTTTAGCGCTTTCATGGCGAGTTTACTGACGGATATAAGTAAGAACTTTACATGAAATTAAAAATGGCAGTAGTGCAGGGTGAATGTCACAGAACAAGAAGATAGAGAAAAAGAAGAAGCTTATCAACTACGTTGTCAACAAAGGTGGACTCGCACAAATTTTTCTGACTTATGCAGATCCCAAATACAGATTAGCAGGTACCAGAAGGTAAGAAAAGTTGCTTTTGCATAACATTACAAAAAAAAACGCCAGATCATGTCTTACCTTATACACACACCATAATATTACTCGTATGTTGAAGCACAGTACAATCCATCAAGCGGTGCGGCTTAATAGCTTACCAAAATTGTACTAAAACCTTTTGATAGATTTTGGTGTGCCGTGTGTAATGTTTTATATTTTTAATGGAACATAAAACATGTTGGTCTTGTTTACGTGAGTCATATTGCAGCCTACACGTAGCTCGTATGTGTGACTGCCATCTACCGGTCACACTTATCATTTCACCATGTACCAAATAAAATAGCTTCGAGGTCGATCAGCACAACCAAAATTATTCCGTGCATTAGGCGCACCGGGTTATAAGGCGCATTGTTGAGTTTTGAGAAAATGAAAAGATTTATAGTCTGAAAAATACAGTAGTTACAGCATGTATATAAAACGTTGTTGGATGTTTTATAAGGGATGTCTAAACAGAATTGATCGAATCCCCACATTACCTGCATTGTTTGCTGACTCTTGCTGGAGTTTATTTACATGTTAAAATGCAGAAAAAAAAGAAGGACATATGTTTTTGTCTCACATATTAATTGTGAATGATGGGCAAACTTTTTTTTTTTAAATTAACCCCCTAAGGATGTTTTTATTCTGGTGGAACCTAACTGGGCTAAAATTATTTCAATATGAAATACATTGAAACAAAATATAGCTGAACATGAAAAAAAAAGTCATTAGTAAGAAATAACTGTATTCTGGGTAATAGAAACAAAGATAAAATAGAGTTAAAATACACAAGGGGCAAAAATGACAAAAAAAAAATCTTGATATCCATCCATCCATCCATTTTCTACTGTTTGTCCCTCTCGGGTCGGGGGGTGGCTGGAGCCTACTCCAGCTGCACTCGAGCGTAAGGCGGGGTACACCCTGGACAAGTCGCCACCTCATCGCAGGCCAACATAGATAGACGGACAACATTCACACTCACATTCACGAGTACCCGGAGGAAACCCATGCAGTCACGGGTAAAACATGCAAACTCCACACAGAAATAACTCACGACCCTCTTATTGGGAGGCACTAACACCAACCCCTTGTCCACCGTGCTGCCCTACTCTTGATATACATAGGAGTTCATTAAAGACCATCCATTTTCTACCGCTAATTCCCTTTTGGGGTCGCGGGGGGGCGCTGGCGCCTATCTCAGCTACAATCGGGCGTAAAGGCAGGGTACACCCTGGACAAGTTGCCACCTCATCGCAGGGCCAACACACTCACATTCAAACACTAAAGTATTTAGTGTTGCCAATCAACCTATCCCCAGGTGCATGTCTTTGGAAGTGGGAGGAAGCCGGAGTACCCGGAGGGAACCCACGCATTCACGGGGAGAACATGCAAACTCCACACAGAAAGATCCCGAGCCTGGATTTGAACCCAGGACTGCAGGAACTTCATATTGTGAGGCAGACGCACTAACCCCTCTGCCACCGTGAAACCTAAAGCTCATTAAAGACCATTATGTTTAAGTATTGATTCAAATTAAGTATTCCCGTAGAATTAATACTACTGGGGTTTGATTTTGTAATTGCTAATCCAATAGGTCAAGAATGTACAAAGTTTGGACCTCCCTGCTATATTTAGCCTACATTAAATTCTGTGGTCTGTTACGGTGTCAGGATTGTGTTGTTAACTGTTGCCTTTAAATAGTTTTAATCCAATTGAACCAAATAGTTTTTATTTTATTTCTCTCCTGTCCTCTCAGTTGTTTGCTTATTGGCCTCTTAATGGCCAGCGACATATCAGGGGGCCATCAGGAGTGACATTCTTCAATGTAGAGCGTCATAACCGATGACATTTCCGCCATGGGAAAATAAAGATATGCAAATTTGAACTCATTAACATTTGCATTACCTGTTTGAATAATCGCACCCCTGACAAGACTGCAATTAGCTAAGATTGATGCAAAGTTCAGGGTTAGGGGACTGTATATATTTGCTCTTGGATCATTTATCCATGGTGTGTGTGTGTGTGTGTGTGTGTGTGTGTGTGTGTGTGTGTGTGTGTGTGTGTGTGTGTGTGTGTGTATGCGTGCTTACTATCTGATATAAGAAAAGGGATCTCTGTCAGTAAAAAAGGTCTTCTCTGATCACTGATGGGAGGACTAAATTGACTTTATAAAATTCTGGAAAATTCTTCCTCCTTCCCAATGAACTGCAGTGATCGAGATGAAGAGCTTGACCTCCTAACCTAGTTAGCGCTAGCGTGAAGAGTAAGGATTAGAATTTGTGTACAACACAGCTCACCTCCTGATGGGATCAGCGCGGCATAGTTTGATTCCAGTCGGCAGCGCTGCCAAACCAAGTACGTCTTTGGTTTAGCCTGATTGTCGGCCATTGTAAACATTGAGTTGCAGTTTTAAAACAACCAAATAAACACAGTCAATACCTTGCAGCTATTGAGCATCAACAAAGATGGTTGAAGCGGCCCCTCTAATTCTGACAACATTGGCACTTATTTCATAGTTAAAGACCTAAAGATGATGTCTTCAGATAAAATGTTCAATCAATCAATTAAAGTTGTCTTATATAGCCCTTAATCACAAATGTCTCAAAGGGCTGCAAAAGCTACAACGACATCCTTGGTTTAGATCCCACATCAGGGCCAGGAAAAACTCAACCCAATGGGCACAATGAGAAACTTCGGAGGGGACCGTCGATGAATAAAATGTTCCCATTTCACATTACACGGAGTAGTCATTTTAAGTTTGTTTTCTAAAGGGTTTCAGCACAATTCGGAACACCCACTGTCAGCACCAAAATGTGGACGAGCCTGCGTCAGTCTGCTGACGTCACCTACAGAAGACTGGAGGCAGTTTTATATTGCTTAATGTGTGTTTTGGTAGCAACTTCATCACGAATCATGATATTTTCACACAGAATTGAAGGAATGATCAAATATGTCATTGTTACAGGTAGGGTTGTACGGTATAGCGGTATTAGTATAGTACAGCCAAACTAATTAATCATATTCGGTACTATACCGCCTCTAAAAAGTACCAGTCCCCCAAACCCCCGCCGTAGTCAGGTCGTGTCATTGCTGGTTTACGAGCAGACGAGCATGTTCGGCAGCGCACAATCACAGAGTACTTACAGAAGAAGCAGACACAGTGTGTAGACAGAAAAGGGAGAACGGATGCTTTTTGGCTTAAAAAACATCAATAAAGGTGAAGTTGTAACACTGAAACACCCTCAGGAAGAGGTGCCTAAAGACATGGCTAGCTAGCTAGCTAGCGGCTAAATTCCAGCCACAGTGTTTTAGCTACTTCTGAATGACTAATCCTCGCCTCCATGCCGACAAATAAAGTAAGTTTCTTAGAAGTATCATCCCTGCAGGATGAGGAATAGCTAAACATCAAATCAAATCAAATCAAATCAACTTTATTTATAAAGCACATTTAAAATTTACCACAGGGGTAGCCAAAGTGCTGTACAATGGACAGGTTAAAAGATAATACGAGGACCAAGCAAACAACACAACACAAACAGAACATGATAAAAATAAATAAATAAAACATAAAACCATAAAAACAGGTTCACAGCAGGTGTATAATGGGGCGACATTGCAGGATGGATATCACTTAGTGTTAAAAGCCAAAGAATAAAAGTATGTTTTTAAGAGAGATTTAAAAACAGGAAGAGAGGAGGCTTGTCTAACACTCAGAGGTAGGTCGTTCCAGAGCTTGGGAGCAGCGTGCTTCACTACACACCGTAGCTCACCGGCATCAGAATGGAAACAAACGCCAATGGTGGATCTACACCTAACATCCACTGTAATGATACCAAGTACATGAGCGTATCTAGTTGATACTACTATGATTATATTTTTAGGCATCATAACATTTTCTTTTGTTTTTTTAAAGTTTATATTTTGTTTATAAACTCACGAAATATGTCCCAGGACACATGAGGACTTTAAATACGACCAAAGTATGATCCTATAACGACTTGGTATCGGATTGATACCCAAATTTGTGGTGTCATCCAAAACTAATGCAAAGCATCCAAACAACAGCAGAACAAGTGATTATTACATCTTAACAGAAGTGTAGCTAGAACATGACAAAAGAGAAAAAAAGCAGATATTAACAGTAAATGAACAAGAAGATTAATAATTCATTTTCTACCACTTGTCCTTAACAATGTTGACAACATAATAGAATGATAAATGACACAAAATGTTACTGCATATGTAAGCAGCTAAATTAGAGCCTTTGTTTGCTTACTTACTACTAAAAGACAAGTTGTCTTGTATGTTCACTATCTTATTTAAGAACAAACTTGCAATAAGAAACATATGTTTATGTACATACAGGTGATAGATAATTGGGATAGCCAATCAGATCGCGAGCTGTTGTCAGTAAGGCCTTCTAGCTGGCCCAATGTTTTAAAGTGACACTTACGCGTCCTGTGAGTGGATACTCATGGGGACCGTTAGCGGATGAATTTGAGAACTCATATAGTTGAGAGACAGTTGTGACGGCCAATCAGATCACAAATTGTTGACAGTAGCCTATCGAAGTAGCCTGATGTTAACAAGACTGTGATTGGATACTCACTTGTCATTCAAAAGTGAGTATCCATTCACAAGTTTAAATTTAGCAGGAAGCAGGAAGTGTTGCGCCGTAGCAAGGGATAGCAGAGAAGGAGAACAAAACCTTGATTAGGTGACAGATATATATTTGCAAAGCCATTTTTAAGAAAGATATTTAAAGAGAGTCTATTTCTTGTGAGACAATGTCGGCCAACCCTAGAAGCTAGCTCAGCTGTTCTGGCGATGAAATGGGGCCACTCGAATAAGCCGACGACAAGAGGTACCACTGGCTTATACGGCGTCAAAAAGGTTTTATAAATTGTGAGTTCAAATATTGAATTTTTTCAACTTTTAATATGTTATTTGCAATTTTAATTTTGACAGTACCCCATAAGATATGTTTTAATTGCTGATGCGTTTTAATTGTTTTTTAAATGCGCCACAAAATAACCCGTTTTGTACACTGTTGATGTGTTTCAATGTTAAGTAGGGCGTAAATGTGTTGCTGTATAGTGTTTCTTCAGTAATGGTCATGTGGTGATGTAAATGGTGGTATTTTGAGAAGTAATCATTGAAGTCAGACATCCCTGAAGGCCTAGGTGGGAAACGCACGGCTCGCCACTGCATTATAGTGCCAGAAAATTGTGTTTGCTCTACCCTGCATTGTGATTTATTTCATAATTTTTTCATCAACAGGCTTGATGCTTTTGTTTCTTTGTTGCCACCTATGTACTGCAAACACCACCATTAACTGACATCATGGTGGATTTTTTGAGACTGACTGAACATCGCCTCTGCTGGTTGCAACAATGTAGTGCAGGACATTTTGCTTCCAATTACAACAGATATTATATTTACAATAACTAGGGAAAGGGAAATCACTGAATTGTTCTACTCACTAGGCAAACTGTTTTCATTATTAAACTATTTATAAATATTTGAATACGGTGTGTTGAGTCACATTTTAAACATTCTTAACCAACATAATAATGATAAACAAAATAACCAAGGTGAATGCGCTAATAAGAAAATACGGCAAAGTGACTTTTTGAGTGCGGTGTCGCTTTGTCTGCCAGGAGTCACGTAAACTGCCACCTCATTTTACTGTAAGAAAAATAAAATGCAAAAGAAACACAAATGAGACAAGTGCACAAACACATGCGCTGGATTAGTATATTTTGATATATATTGTCCGTTCTCTCCTAACGTACTCTTTTGTGTAGGTATATGTTTGCTTTTTTTATTTTAAAGTTATTTAATTCAGTTACTGCCTGCATGACTGGGGGAAAAATGATGAACTCCCATTTGATTCGTCCATGAAAATACAACATGTGTCAACTTTGAATACAAATATATTTCTGAGTTCAGGTCATCAGATGCAGGGTTTAACCGGAAGTCTGCGTGTTAATGTGCCACACATTCACCGCTTACCCAGACAGAGCACATAACCTTTGACCCAGCAGCCTCACACGTGCCTACAATTCTATTTGTAAATGTGGGTCAGACAAGGCGGTGTTATCCTCCCTTTACCTGTCTAAAAGCAGATAAACTCCATGTTGTCTTTCTGCTCTCTGGGGCAACCATTGGCTGGACTAAGTCTATTTGATGATGTAGTGTTTCCGGTCAACGCAAGACAGAGAGAGTGTGTTTGTGTGTGTGCGTGCCTGCATGTGTGTGTGTGTCTGTGTGTGTGTGCGTGTTCGTGTGTGTACATGTGTGCGTGTGTGTATGGGTGGGGAATTCCCTCATTTTTATATGATGTCCATTTCACAAGAAGTTTAAGTCTTGCTCCTTTGCAAATTCAAACACCATGTGTTGGATGGTGGGGATCGATCCAAATATCAACAGTATCGATCAATATCGGATGGATACCAGTGTGGTCAGAAGGATATTTTTCAATTCTCTTGTGTGTTATGTTATTTTTGTTACATAGATGATGTTATTTTTCAAACATAGTTTACAATTTGAGGAATAGTATAGTAAAATGTATGCATTTTATTATACTATTTTATTTTGTTTTGTTTGTTTAAATTATTCATTTTATTTATTCATTCATTTTATACCAAATTTGTGTAAATTATGGATATGTATTAAATTCCTTCTCTTAAATTGTGCACTATTTCAACTAAGATATATTCATATTCTTATCAATTCTATGTATATGTGTTCCCTCAAAAAAATTCAAATATAAATAAGCAAATAAATTCACGGGTAAAGGAGAGCTTTAAGGACAAAAATCCAAATGATTTTATGAGGAGCTAAAAGTAGTTTTTGCTTTTCTTTACTTATTTTGCCTTATATATATATATATATATATATATATATATATATATATATATATATATATATATATATATATATACTGTATATATATATATATATATATATATATATATATATATATATATATATATATATATATATATATAATGAAATGGAACATTGGTTTAATATTGTTGATACCAATACATTGTCCTATATCATGTATTGAACTGTTCACAAATAATAATAATGGTGTTAGTTTATTTTGATGTTACTACAGTATGCGGTTACAATACCGTAAATCATATATTTCAGGCCAATTTAGAGGAAAAAAATGTGTCTGGGGGGCCGGTATATCTGATTTTAGGATCACTAATACAACAACTCACAATAATGTCTGATTGAATGCTAAAAACATTATGAAAGACCGCCTTAAACGGAATGGAATTTATTATTTTTTTACGGAATGAGACACCCAGAATGTACATGAAAATAAAGAATGTGGGATTTACAAAATTAGCTATGAACGATAAAACACTGAATATTGACAATATATGAACATCACACCACCTCTCCATCGACAAATTTTACAATAAAGCAAAACACAACTAAAATTGCAAAAAACCCAGCGAAATATGAACTTGAAGGGTAAAAAAACAAACATCTGCAATCTGTTACATCTGATATATCACTAAGCTTTAGAACTTTGTTGTAAAAATCTCCTTCCGCGTCTGTCCCTGACACCCGCATTTCAGGCTGGCCGCTCTGGGAACACTCTGTGGAAACACTCTCCACCCACACTGCTTGGTGCTTCATTTGAGCTGCTGTGACTTAGATTACCATAGTAACTAATTTGATTACCATAGTAAATAGTCGGGCTCCGAATCTTTGGGTGTCCCACAATTCGATTAAATATCGATTCTTGGGGTCGCGAATCGATAATATATCGATTTTATTTATTCAACGCGATTCCCGATTCAAAAACGATATTTTTTCAATGCAAAACGATTCTGTATTCATTCAATACATAGGATTTCAGCAGGATGTACCCCAGTCTGCTGACATGCTAGCAGAGTAGTAGATTTAAAAAAAAAAAAAAGCTTTTATAATTATAAAGGACAATGTTTTATCAACTGATTGCAATAATGTACATTTGTTTTAACTATTAAACGAACCAAAAATATTACTTATTTTATCTTTGTGAAAACATTGGACACAGTGTGTTGTCAAGTAAATGAGATGAGATGCAAGTGTAAGCCACTGTGACACGATTGTCCTTTTTTTTTAAATTTCTATAAATGTCTAATGACAATGTAAATGAGGGATTTTTAATCACTGCTATGCTGAAATTATAACTAATATTGATACTGTTGTTGATAATATTCCTTTTTGTTTCACTACTTTTGGTTTGTTCTGTGTCGTGTTTGTGTCTCCTCTCAATTGCTCTGTTTATTGCAGTTCTGAGTGTTGCTTGGTCAGGTTTGGTTTTGGAATTGGATTGCATTGTTATGGTATTGCTGTGTATTGTTTTGTTGGATGGACAAAAAATAATAATAAAAAAATCAATTTAAAAAAAAAAAGAAAATCGATTCTGAATAACACAACGTATTCGAATCGATTTTTTCCCACACCCCTAGTGTATCATGCAAAAGGGCAGATTCCAACTATTTAAATACTTTGTATAGTTCGAGACTCATGGTCATTTGAAAACATCACTGCACATCATAGGCACCAGCGCCCCCCTCGAACCCAAAGGGAATAAGCGGTAGAAAATGAATGGATGGGATGCACATCATAATGACAGCTACACTTTCCATCTTAAAGATCTAAAAAAATGCCTGGCGGGCCAGATTTGAAAGTCTAACAGGCCGCATGTGGCCCCCGGGCCTTAATTTGCCCAGGTCTGACATATTTACAATTTCTTATTTCATGTCTGAAAAGGAGTAGGAAGAAGCAGAGTTTATTTAATCCCATTGAAGTGAAGTGAATTATATTTTATATAGCGCTTTTCTCAAGTGACTCAAAGTGCTTTACATAGTGAAACCCAATATCGAAGTTCCATTTAAACCAGTGTGGGTGGCACTGGGAGCAGGTGGGTAAAGTGTCTTGCCCAAGGAAACAACGGCAGTAACCAGGATGGCACAAGCGGGATTCGAACCTGCAACCCTCAAGTTGCTGGCACGGCCACTCTACCAACCGAGCTATGCCGCCCCTATTAATCCTATCCCTTTTCTACTTCGTGGTTATTTTTAACACATTTGATCACTTGTCGTCACTATTGTTTCAAGCCTGCTCAGTGGCCTTGTGGTTAGAGTGTCCGCCCTTAGATACGTCGTTCGTGAGTTAAAACCCTGGCGGAGTCATACCAAAGACTATAAAAATGGGACCCATTACCTCCCATTACCAACTCACCATCAAGGGTTGGATTTGGGGGTTAAATCACCGAAAAATGATTCCCAACCGTGGCCAACGCTGCTGCTCATTGCTCCCCTACATCCCAGGGTGTGAAACAAGGTCAAATGCAGAGGGTAATTTCACCACACCTAGTGTGTGTGTGACGTTCATACGTTGTCAATATTCAGTGTTTTAGCGTTCATAGTTAATATTGTAAATCCCACATTCTTTATTTTCATGTACATTCTGGGTGTCTCATTCAGTGGTACTTTAACTTCAATCTGCAACACAAACATCCATCCCATCCATTTTCTACCACTTATTCCCTTTGGGGTCGCAGGGGTGCGTGCACTGATGCCCATCTCAGCTACACCCGGGCGGAAGGCGGGGTCCACCCTGGACAAGTCGCCACCTCATCGCAGGGCCAACACTGATAGAAAGACAACATTCACACTCACATTCACACACTAGGGCCAATTTAGTGTTGCCAATCAACCTATCCCCAGGTGCATGTCTTTGGAAGTGGGAGGAAGCCGGAGTACCCGAAGGGAACCCACGCATTCACGGGGAGGACATGCAAACTCGCAACACAAACAATCAAATCAAATACATGACAATTAAGTTTACGTGAGTTTAAAATAAATTGTTATTCACAATATTTGCTGAATGTATAATAGATGATGGACTATTTATCAGGAAGGTTCAAGATGTTTATCAGGATCCTTCTTTCTTATACGTTGTAAACACTTTAAGTTTAAACTGATCAGGTTTTTTGATAATAAATACAAAATAATTTCATATTGCGATTATAATCACCATCAACACATTAAGAGCAAAATAATAACACTTTTAGTGGGGTTGTACAGTATACAGGTATAAGTATAGTACCGCGATACTAATGAATCATGAAAAGTACTAACATCCACTGTAATGATACCAAGTACAGTAGCGTATCTAGTTGATACTATATATTTCTCTTTTTGTAATATTTCTCTATTTTGTTTCCTTTTAAACCCCCATTTAAATTGATCTCAACTCTGTACACTGCTGCTGGAATTTTTATTTTCCTGAAGGAACTCTCCTGAAGGAATCACTAAAGTACTATCTATCTATCTATCTATCTATCTATGATTAAGTTGATATTTTTTTGGGCATCTGACATGTACTTTCCTTTTGTTTTCTTTTTTATATTATGTTTATAAACTCAGGAAATATGTCCCTGGACACATGAGGACTTTGAATATGACCAATGTATGATCCTGTAACAACTTGGTATTGGATTGATACCCAAATGTGTGGTATCATCCAAAACTAATGTGAAGCATCCAAACTACAGAAGAATAAGTAATGATTACATTGTAACAGAAGTGTAGATAGAACATGTTAATAGAGAAAGAAAGCAGATATTAACAGTAATTCAACAAAAAGATTACAGCTTGTCCTTAATAATTTTGACAAAATAATAGAATGGAAAATGACACAATATGTTACTGCATGTCAGCACAGTGGTTCTCAACCTTTTTTCAGTGATGTACCCCCTGTGAACATTTTTTTAATTAAAGTACCCCCTAATCAGAGCAAAGCATTTTTGGTGGAAAAAAGAGATAAAGAAGTAAAATACAGCACTATGTCATCAGTTTCTGATTTATTAAATTGTATAACAGTGCAACATATTGCTCATTTATAGTGGTCTTTCTTGAACTAGATATAAAAATAACTAAAAACTTGTTGGAAAATAAATAAGCTATTCAATTATAAATAAAGTTTTCCACACATATAAGTAATCATCAACTTGAAGTGCCCTCTTTGGGGATTATAATAGGGATCCATCTGGATTCATAAACATTTCTTCACAAAAAAATAAATTTTTAACATCAATATTTATGGAACATGTCCACAAAAAATCTAGCTGTCAACACTGAATATTGCATTGTTGCATTTCTTTTCACAGTTTATGAACTTACATTCATATTTTAGCTGAGATAGGCACCGTGACCCCAAAGGGAATAAGCTGTAGAAAGTGGATGGATGGATGGATTCATATTTTGTTGAAGTATTATTCAATAAATATATTTATAAAGGATTTTAGAATTGTTGCTATTTTTTCAATAAATATATTTATAAAGGATTTTTGAATTGTTGGTATTTTTAGAATATTTAACCAAAAATCTCACGTACCCCTTGGCATACCTTTGTTTGCTTACTTACTACTAAAAGACAAGTTGTCTTGTATGGTCACTATTCTATTTAAGGAAAAACTTGCAATAAGAAACATATGGTTAATGTAACCTCCATCCATCCATCCATCATCTTCCGCTTATCCGAGGTCGGGTCGCGGGGGCAGCAGCCTAAGCAGGGAAGCCCAGACTTCCCTATCTCCAGCCACTTCGTCTAGCTCTTCCCGGGGGATCCCGAGGCGTTCCCAGGCCAGCCGGGAGACATAGTCTTTCCAACGTGTCCTGGGTCTTCCCCGTGGCCTCCTACCAGCTGGACGTGCCCTAAACACATCCCTAGGGAGGCGTTCGGGTGGCATCCTGACCAGATGCCCGAACCACCTCATCTGGCTCCTCTCGATGTGGAGGAGCAGCGGCTTTACGTTGAGCTCCTCCCGGATGGCAGAGCTTCTCACCCTATCTCTAAGGGAGAGCCCCGCCACCCGGCGGAGGAAACTCATTTCGGCCGCTTGTACCCGTGATCTTATCCTTTCGGTCATGACCCAAAGCTCATGACCATAGGTGAGGATGGGAACGTAGATCGACCGGTAAATTGAGAGCTTTGCCTTCCGGCTCAGCTCCTTCTTCACCACAACGGATCGATACAACGTCCGCATTACTGAAGACGCCGCACCGATCCGCCTGTCGATCTCACGATCCACTCTTCCCCCACTCGTGAACAAGACTCCTAGGTACTTGAACTCCTCCACTTGGGGCAGGGTCTCCTCCCCAACCCGGAGATGGCACTCCACCCTTTTCCGGGCGAGAACCATGGACTCGGACTTGGAGGTGCTGATTCTCATTCCGGTCGCTTCACACTCGGCTGCGAACCGATCCAGTGAGAGCTGAAGATCCCGGCCAGATGAAGCCATCAGGACTACATCATCTGCAAAAAGCAGAGACCTAATCCCGTGACCACCAAACCGGAACCCCTCAACGCCTTGACTGCGCCTAGAAATTCTGTCCATAAAAGTTATGAACAGAATCGGTGACAAAGGACAGCCTTGGCGGAGTCCAACCTTCACTGGAAACGTGTCCGACTTACTGCCAGCAATGCGGACCAAGCTCTGACACTGATCATACAGGGAGCGGACTGCCACAATAAGACATTCCGATACCCCATACTCTCTGAGCACTCCCCACAGGACTTCCCGAGGGACACGGTCGAATGCCTTCTCCAAGTCCACAAAGCACATGTAGACTGGTTGGGCAAACTCCCATGCACCCTCAAGAACCCTGCCGAGAGTATAGAGCTGGTCCACAGTTCCACGACCAGGACGAAAACCACACTGTTCCTCCTGAATCCGAGGTTCGACTATCCGGCGAAGCCTCCTCTCCAGTACACCTGAATAAACCTTACCGGGAAGGCTGAGGAGTGTGATCCCACGATAGTTGGAACACACCCTCCGGTCCCCCTTCTTAAAGAGAGGGACCACCACCCCGGTCTGCCAATCCAGAGGTACCGCCCCCGATGTCCACGCGATGCTGCAGAGTCTTGTCAACCAAGACAGCCCCACAGCATCCAGAGCCTTAAGGAACTCCGGGCGGGTCTCATCCACCCCCGGGGCCTTGCCGCCGAGGAGCTTTTTAACAACCTCAGCGACCTCAGCCCCAGAAATAGGAGAGTCCACTACAGATTCCCCAGGCACCGCTTCCTCAAAGAAAGACGTGTTGGTGGGATTGAGGAGGTCTTCGAAGTATTCCCTCCACCGATCCACAACATCCGCAGTCGAAGTCAGCAGAACACCATCCGCACCCTACACGGTGTTGATAGTGCACTGCTTCCCCTTCCTGAGGCGCCGTATGGTGGTCCAGAATCGCTTCGAAGCCGTCCGGAAGTCGTTTTCCATGGCTTCCCCGAACTCTTCCCATGTCCGAGTTTTTGCCTCCGCGACCGCTAAAGCTGCACACCGCTTGGCCCGTCGGTACCCGTCCACTACCTCCGGAGTCCTATGAGCCAAAAGAACCCGATAGGACTCCTTCTTCAGCTTGACGGCATCCCTCACTGCTGGTGTCCACCAACGGGTTCTGGGATTACCGCCACGACAGGCACCAACAACCTTGCGGCCACAGCTCCAATCAGCCGCCTCGACAATAGAGGTTCGGAACATGGTCCACTCGGACTCAATGTCCCGCACCTCCCTCGTGACATGTTCAAAGTTCTCCCGGAGGTGTGAATTGAAACTCTCTCTGACAGGAGACTCTGCCAGACGTTCCCAGCAGACCCTCACAATGCGCTTGGGCCTGCCAGGTCTGTCCGGCATCCTCCCCCACCATCGCAGCCAACTCACCACCAGGTGGTGATCGGTAGAAAGCTCCGCCCCTCTCTTCACCCGAGTGTCCAAAACATAAGGCCGCAAATCCGATGACACAACTACAAAGTCGATCATGGAACTGCGGCCTAGGGTGTCCTGGTGCCAAGTGCACATATGGACACCCTTATGTTTGAACATGGTGTTTGTTATCGACAAACTGTGACGAGCACAAAAGTCCAATAACAAAACACCACTCGGGTTTAGATCCGGGCGACCATTCTTCCCAATCACGCCTCTCCAGGTTTCACTGTCGTTGCCAACATGAGCGTTGAAGTCTCCCAGTAGGACAAGGGAATCACCCGGAGGAGCACTTTCCAGTACTCCCTCGAGTGTACCCAAAAAGGGTGGGTATTCTGAACTGCTGTTTGGTGCGTAAGCACAAACAACAGTCAGGACCCGTCCCCCCACCCGAAGGCGAAGGGAAGCTACCCTTTCGTCCACTGGGTTGAACTCAAACGTACAGGCTTTGAGCCGGGGGGCAACCAGAATTGCCACCCCAGCCCGTCGCCTCTCACTGCCGGCAACGCCAGAGTGGAAGAGGGTCCAGTCCCTCTCGAGAGAACTGGTTCCAGAGCCCTTGCTGTGCGTCGAGGTGAGTCCGACTATATCCAGCCGGAACTTCTCTACCTCGTGCACTAGCTCAGGCTCCTTCCCCCCCAGTGAGGTGACGTTCCACGTCCCAAGAGCTAGCTTCTGTAGCCGAGGATCGGACCGCCAAGTGCCCTGCCTTCGGCTGCCGCCCAGCTCACAATGCACCCGACCTCTATGGCCCCTCCTATGAGTGGTGAGCCCATTGGAGGGATGACCCACGTTGCCTCTTCGGGCTGTGCCCGGCCGGGCCCCATGGGAACAGGCCCGACCACCAGGCGCTCGCCATCGTGCCCCAACTCCGGGCCTGGCTCCAGAGCGGGGCCCCGGTGACCCACGTCCGGGCGAGGGAAATCTGGGTTCATTTCGTTGTAATTCCATAGAAGTCTTTGAGCTGCTCTTTGTCTGATCACTCACCTAGGACCTGTTTGTCTTGGGAGACCCTACCAGGGGGCATGAAAACCCCCAGACAACATAGCTCCTAGGATCATTGGGACACGCAAACTCCTCTACCACGGTAAGGTAGCAGCTCAGAGAGGAGTACCTAAGTAACCTAAGTTTTTTTATTAAAATAAAGCCTAGCTATAATGCAATTTTTGTGGTCCCCTTTGTATAGAAAAGTATTGAAAAGTACCGAAAAGTACCACAATATTGATATCGGGACAATAATAGCTTTAAGTAATCATCAGTATCAAACCGGATTTGTATTTATTGGTATTTAATCCTTCAATGGGTATATATATTTGTAATGAAAGCCTCTCTGAAAAAAAAGCAAAAAGATGGGGGGGGGAATGCTGATCATATTGACGCACATGCATCGACCAAAGTATCCTCTTTTGTTGGCCACCCCCTCCGCTTCCTGCAATGGTGCGGCCCTTATTTGCATAAAGTGTCTGTGGGTAGCAGCAAGACCAGCAGGGATAGATTAGGGGGAGGGAGTGCATGAGGACTGTCTACACATAGTGGAGGCACCAAGTGACTGTGTGGACTACTGTGAAGCCAGCAGAGTTATGTACTGTGCTCATCCCGTCTCAGGCACCCGCAGCAACTCACTGATGTATTGCTACAACATGAAACCTGTGAGTACATCTCTTTTATCTGCGATGGTGATGATGAGGATGCCAAACTCTTAGATGTTTGTCTGCAGACTTGTGCAAGAGCTTTGTTTGGAACAGTGTGTTCTGCAGGCATCAACATGTGATTCTTGTTTTTAGATGAGGTGAATAAGCAAAGGTGGTTTAATTTACTGCTGTAGTCTGCATCAGGTTGGGAAATGCATCACTGAAGATGCAATTGGACGCAACATCTTCACCAACGCTATCTCTTCCCTTCTGAGTGTGTTGACCAACTTGTGTTTGAATGCACTGGCAACAGTCCTGCTTCCTGTTAGCCAAGGCAGTAAGCAGCAAACATCTTGACATGAAGCAGATTGCTTGCTATTTCTATTTGATTTTGGCTGTCCCTCAACCGCTTCGGCCATTATCAAAGGCAGCTTTGATCTCGCTGAGACTAACCATATCCAGACATCATGGATCACAGAGGCAGAAAATTGGTTGCATGTGGCTGGTGGAGGAGTACGGCGCAGACCCTCTGCCTCCCCCCAACACCAGTGCAAGTTGATATTTTCTAGCATGATCAAGGAGGGACAAGCGGTAGGAAATGGATGGATGAAACATTGTTGTACCGGTGACATGTCTACTACTTTACATGTTGTTCAGCATAACCTTAGCTCCTAACATAAAATAAAAACAATTCCAATGTAAGACGACCATGAATATAAGACAATCCCTCTTTTTCTGCATTTTTTCTGGAGAAAAATACTGTATTATAAAGACATATGTTTAACCTAGTTTTCAACCTAGCAGAAATATAATCTTAGAGAAAAATGTAATTTAAAACATGTGTACGCACGTACAACACTTAAGACCTTCAGTTTATCAGTATGTGGAATTAAATATGGAATGGATTAAGCAAAGCAATCAAACAATGTACTAATATGATCCACTTCAAGAAACTCTTCAAACTGGAAGTGTTATCAAAGTACAAAAAAGAAGAACCATGATAAAAATTCTGATTTTTATTCACCCATTCATTCTTTCATTCTCAAAATAATCTTACTTATCTCATCGTATGGAATAAAACTTTACTTCACCAATTATTTATTTATTTATTTTTATTGTGATTACTTATGGAGTATATGGTGAATACATTAAGAACAGGAAGTGAATAAAAGTTTTAGCAACTGTTATGTAAAAGAAAAGGGGTAGGATCAAATAAGATCTGCTTCTTCCTACTCTTTTTCGAACATGTTGAAAAGAGAAACTGGAAATTGTGATGTGTCATGTTGTATGCTTGCATGTTCGAAATAAACTCAAACTCAACCTAAAATCTAGTATCATCATACCAATATAAGATGATCCTGAATTTAAGAAAACCCATTTATTTCTGCATTTCTTCGTTGGAAAATACCTTATCATTTATACACAAACTTAACCTTGTTTGTTGACCTAAAATCAAATATCAACATACAATATAAGACGATCCTGAATCTAAGAAAACCCATTTTTTTCTGCATTTCTTCCAGGGAATAAACCGTACCATTAATACACATGGTTAAACTTGTTTTTTAACGTAAGAATAAATATCACCACACCAATATAAGAAAACCCCTCTTTTTTTGCATTTTTTCAAGAGAAAAATACAGCATTATAAATACATATGTTTAACCTCAGATTTTAACATAAAATAAAATTATTACCATACTAATATAAGACTATCCTGAATTTAAGAAAACCCATTTATTTCTGCATTTCTTTGAGGGAAAATACCGTATCATTAATACACAAGCTTGACCTTGTTTTTTTTACCTAAATCAAAATATCAACATACCAATATAAGACGATCCTGAATCTAAGAAAACCCATTTTTTTCTGCATTTCCATTAGGGAAAAAACAGTATCATTAATACACAAGCTTAACCTTGTTTTTTGACCTAAAATCAAATATCAACATACCAATATAAAAATACAGCATTATAAATACATATGTTTAACCTCAGATTTTAACATAAAATAATAATATTACCATACTAATATAAGACTATCCTGAATTTAAGAAAACCCATTTATTTCTGCATTTTTTTGAGGGAAAATACCGTATCATTAATGCACAAGCTTGACCTTGTTTTTTTTTACCTAAATCAAAATATCAACATACCAATATAAGACGATCCTGAATCTAAGAAAACCCATTTTTTTCTGCATTTCCACTAGGGAAAAAACAGTATTGTTAATACCCATGCTTAACCTTGATATAAATATCACCAATCCAATATAAGAAAACCCCTCGTTTTTGTATTTTTTTCAACAGAAAAATACAGCATTATTAATACATATGTTTATCCTTGCATTTTAACATAAAATAAAAATATTACCAGACCAATATAAGACAAATCTAAATAAGAGACAAACCCTATTTTTCTGCATTTTTCGCTGGAGAAAAATTCCGTAATATAAATGTTTAAATTTGATTTTAACCTAAGATCAAATATCACCATACCAATATACTGTAAGACCATCCTGAATCTAAGAAAACTAATTTATTTATGTATTTCTTCTAGGAGAAAATACAGTAGCATTAATACACATGCTTGGCGCAGTGTCAGAGTGGCCATTCGCAACCCGAGGTTCCTTGGTTCAATCCCCACCTAGTACCAATCTCGTCACGTCCGTTGTGTCCTTAAGCAAGACACTTCACCCTTGCTCCTGATGGGTGCTGGTTAGCGCCTTGTATGGCAGCTTCCTCCATCAGTGTGTGAATGAGTGTGTGAATGGGTAAATGTGGAAGTAGTGTCAAAGCGCTTTGAGTACACTGAAGGTAGAAAAGCGCTATACAAGTACAACCCATTAATAATTTATTCATTTATTTAACCTTGTTTCTTAGGTAATATAAAATATCACCACACGAATATTAAACAAACCCTCTTTTTTGCATTTTTTTCAAGAGGAAATACAGCATTATGAATACATACTGTATGTTTATCCTCGGATTTTACATAAAATAAAATATTACCAGGCTAATATAAGACGACTCAGAACATAGGACAACACTGGCCTCTGAATTTTTTTTCTACAGAAAAAATTTAGCGTTATAGATATAAATGTTTAGCCTTCATTTTGAACATACAATAAAATAAGACAAATCTGAACAAAATACACTACCTTTTTCTCTGTATTTCTTTCCAGGGAAAAATACAGCATTGTAAATACATATGTTTAACCTCAGTTTTTAACATAAAATAATAGATTATCAGACCAACATAAGATGACTCTGAACATAGAACGATGCCTCTCCTCTGAATTTTTTTCTACAGAAAAATACAGTGTTATAAATATACTGTAAATGAAGTGCAACCAAATCTCTTCAGGTTAAAGGAGCACTGGGTTGACCTGCTACTACTCTCATTTTCATAAACAGCTACGATAGTAGAGAAAAGTCACAACAAATGCAAACGCCACAACACAATAAAATAAAGCCAGAACACAACAACTATAAGCCAAAACACGACAATCCAAAAACGGAACGTAATCAGCGCAAGGAACATAAATCGATATATTGATTAATCGTTACACCCCTAATGACCTTACCAATACAAGACGACCCCCTCTTTTTCTGCATTATTTTCGAGGGAAAAATACAATATCATATATAATACACGTTTAAACTTGGTTTTAAATATAAAATGAAATATTACTATAATAATTCAAGATAACCCCGAATATAAGACAACCTTGTTTTTCAGCATTTTTTTCTAAGAAAAAAAATACAAAAAACAACAAGACAACAAACATAACAATAATAAAAATGACGAAGGCCTCCACAGTAAGTGTCCAACATTTGACAGAAGTACGTTAAAGTTCAAACAGAACATTAATTAAGTTTTTTTTCTGGTAATAAATACCAATGTAATATATTTGGGTCAATAATAAAAATGACATGTTTGAGGTTTAATTTATTATTATTCCCCAGGGCATGCATTTGTTTTATATTTTAACAAAACAGGATTGCATGTCTTCAACTTTCCAGTGCAGAAGATATAAAACATCACATTTTTATGCATGCACAATTCATTTATCCATCCATCCATTTTCAACCGCTTGTCCCTCTCGTTCAACATGTTCGAAAAGGAGTAGAGCAAATGGTTTAATAGTCTGTTCACTGTTCACAATTTTGAAACAGGGGAAGAAAATAATAAGAAAGTTTTATAGTGTGGTTGATAAAGTTTGATGGTTTAATCAGTAATGAAATATATATACCTATGATGTATGCTCGTATTATTTTCATATGGTGCCTTTACCTATAAATATGTACAATTTAGCAAATTTGGCTGAATGACATGTAGTTTTATTCTCATCCTTTCCTAGTTAAGGCTTTTAATGGTGGCACAGAAAGAAAAAAAAAAGAAAAAAAGGAGTCCCTTATCGTTTGTGATGCCATGATTGATGGTTTCTAAATCAATGCTATGCTAAAAGAGGATGCCATGGTGACGGCCCCCTCTCTGGCGGGGGCCAGAGGAGGCGTGCTGGGGCGGGGGTGTGACCATTATTAACGGGTCGCCTGCTATGCTGATGGTAAGGAGGACAATTGGCTTTATCCTACGCCATATGCTGCCCATGGCGGCTCAGACGGGCCCAGAGTCGGCAGGGGCTCCTCTGTTTGGCCTGGCCCACAATCACCATGGGACTCATGCCAGCCAGGGTCACGGCTCTGTGTGTGTGTACGTGTGTGTACGTGTGTGTGCGTGTGTGTGAGTGGGTCGCCCAAGCATGCTCAAGAGAGTCTTTAATAGCCTGCTTTACAGGACTTGTCGTCCGGGTAACTGACACCCCATTGATGCTGCGCAGGGAGTTTTATTTTCATTTCCTGGGCCACATCAAAGCACTAAGGGGAGGTGCAGGTGCAGTCCAGACCTCTCGGTGTGTGTGCGAGGAAGCATGCGTTGTGAGAGTGTGTGTGTTTGTGTGTATTTGTAGTACACCATTATAGGACAAACATAAGTGGAAGCTGCCTTTAGTAGAATTCTGTTTTGCAATTAATTTCTCCTAAGACAGCAAGGTCAAATTGAGTTTTTGCTTGGTTGGATTCTTTGCTGAGTACAATTTCATTAAGGAAGGAATTGTATCTCAGCCCTTGGAAGCCAGCAGAACCGATCACGATTAGGGCAGGGATTTCTCATGCTGAATGGTTCCTAAATCCGGATGAGGAGGTGCATGGATCTGCAGCTTATGGATTATCGCAATAGCTCTAAGTGTGCATCAGCTCTCTGCTTTGTTTTCGTAATACTGTTGCTTCAGACGCGAGAATATTCACCATGTCCTGTTGATATATGCTGTGCCTTTGCCCTATTGAGCACACTGTTCTTGTTTTTTTTTTAGATGTACGGGCATTCCCCCGGTAATGACGACATCAACCAGAACCCGTCTTTACATCCGTCTAGCAAGGCCTGCAGCAATGTGTTTGCCAGCACTTTTTTTGGTAAGCAAGATGATGAAGCCGCTAGATCTTTTCAATACCATGATAAGAACATTCAACAACAGTGTTCTGTGGTACACACTAGTGTTGTCCCGATACCAATATTTTGGTAACGGTATCAAACTGATTTTGCTACTTTTCTAAATAAAGAGGACCACACAAAATTGTATTATTGGCTTTATTTTAACAAAAAAATCTTACGATTCACTAAACATATGTTTCTCATTGCAAGTTTGTCCTTAAACACATTAGTGAACATACAAGACAATTTGTCTTTTAGTAGTAAGTAAGCAAACAAAGGCTCCTAATTTAGCTGTTGACATATGCAGTAACATATTGTTTCATTTTCCATTCTATTATTTTGTCAAAATTATTAAAGACAAGTGGTAGAAAAGTAATTATTAATGTACTTGTTCATTTACTGTTAATATCTGCTTACTTTCTCTTTTAACATGTTCTATCTACACTTCTGTTCCAATGTAATAATCACTTATTCTTCTGTAGTCTGGATGCTTTACATTAGTTTTGAATGATACCACGAATTTTGGTATCAATCCGATACCAAGTCGTTACAGGATCATACATTGGTCATATTCAAAGGGGGACCGGTACTTTTCAAAAGCGGTATAGTACCGAAAATTATTCATTAGTATCGCAGTACTATACTAATACTGATATACCGTACAACCCTAGTACACACATATATTTACAACATATTTTATCCTTAATCAAAATGCATCACATTTAAGATCCGTCTTCGATGCTTCTAAGTAGCTGCAAATTACATTTTGTACTACCTTGCAGAAAGTTTTAATTATAAAAAAAATCCAGTCCCTGCATAATAGCTTACTGATTGTAATCTAAACTAGTAATATTCCATTATTTGTATTTTATTTTTCTGTTGTTTCTGATGGGTGCTGGTTAGCACCTTGCATGGCAGCTCCCTCCATCAGTGTGTAAATATGTGTGTGAATGGGTAAATGTGGAAGTAGTGTCAAAGCGCTTTGAGTACCTTGGAGGTAGAAAAGCGCTATACAAGTACAACCCATTTATCATTTATTTATTTATGACTTTAAAATGTCCAATGATTAATAGCTAGACCAGGGGTCCCCAAAATCCGGCTCACGGGAAGTCCCAAATTGAAATTATGTATGGATATATATATATATATATATATATATATATATATATATATATATATACACACACACACACACAGTGGGGCAAAAAAGTATTTAGTCAGCCACCGATTGTGCAAGTTCTCCCACTTAAAATGATGACAGAGGTGTATAATTTTCATCATAGGTACACTTCAACTGTGAGAAACACAATGTGAAAAAAGAATCCAGGAATTCACATTGTAGGAATTTAAAATAATTTATTTGTGAATTATGATGGAAAATAAGTATTTGGTCAACCATTCAAAGCTCTCACTGATGGAAGGAGGTTTTGGCTCAAAATCTCACGATACATGGCCCCATTCATTCTTTCCTTAACACGGATCAATCGTCCTGTCCCCTTAGCAGAAAGACAGCCCCAAAGCATGATGTTTCCACCCCCATGCTTCACAGTAGTTATGGTGTTCTTGAGATGCAAATCAGTATTCTTCTTTCTCCAAACACGACGAGTTGAGTATATATATATATATATATATATATATATATATATATATATATATATATATATCCCGGACCCCATTAAAAATTTATTCAACGCAATGCGGCCCCCCGAATCAAAAAGTTTGTGGACCCCTGAGCTAGACCATTGAAAGTTACTGTAAAGCAAAACAAGTCATTGGAGAGTCAATAATGACAATACTCAATACGTTAGAACACTTTTTTTTTCCAAATGTAAGAATATTACCCTGAAGATGGCCGGTGCGTGCATAATTGTAATCTCAATTTCAAGCAAGAACATATATTTTTTTGAAGGATTGTACAGCCCTGATGGAAATACAAATACCCGTATTGATCCAACTAGAAATAATTGGGAGGCCCAAATGTACACTTACATCCTGATTAAACTCTGCTTGCATTTGCCTTTTATAAGCACGAGTATTCTACATTCCTACATTTACCGGTAAAATTCTTGTAAAAATGTAGGGTTGTTCGGTATAGTACCACGATAGTAATAAATCATTATCGGTACTATATCGCCTCTGAAAAGTACCTGTCTGCCACCTGATCCTGTAATGACTTGGTATCATATTGATACCCAAGTTTGTGGTATCATCCAAAACTAACGTACAGTATCAAACAACAGAAGAATAAGTGATTAATGAATTTCAACAGAAGTGTAGATAGAACATGTTAAAAGAGAAAGTAAGCACATATTAACAGTAAATGAACAAGTAGATTAATAATTTATTTTCTACCACTTAAGTAAAGACCACAAAATATTTTTTTGTTAAAATAAAGCCAATAATGCAATTTTTTTGTGGTCCCCTTTATTTGGAAAAGTACTGAAACCAACCAAAAAGTATACAAATAATTTTGGTACCGGTACCAAAATATTGGTATCGGGACAACACTGGTAGCAGGACATCGGAAGAAAGGTTGAGCCCTGAATATTATTTTACACTATTTTGAAAACACCACATTCTATAGGATGAATTGAATTTCAATGAAATGTGTAATTATGAACCTTTCGCTGATGCTATATCAGAAGATACATTTGGGATTGTTCTTCCTCATTTTTAGTACAGTACATTGAGTCAGTGATGTTTATAAATGCTTGATTTATATAGGCTAGTAAGGTAAAGTTTTGTACCTGACAAGTTTTGGCTACCCTGTTTCTGCATTGACTCAGTAAGTCATTTAAACTGAAAGAAGAGAGAATTTAGAATTTTCTTGAGATGCAAGTCAAGCGGTGCATGTAACATATTGTCACGTATATTAGAGGGCACCAGCAATTTGCCCGACATCTGGAGTGCAGTGAACGGGCTGAACCAGCATGGCTATGAAGGTGTACTGGGAGTGACCGGCAACCACCAAACGCAGTCGGGGAGCTTCAACAGTCTGCAGCAGCATCATGGCCACCTGGTGAGATGCACATCCAGGAAGTCATATATCGTGTTTTTTTTTTTACCCGCCGCCACTTCAACTGAATGTTTCCCTCGGTCTTGTTCAGGACTACTCTCCACACTCGGTGATGGACATGAACAGAGCTCTCCCTCCTATGTCCACTTTTCACCGCAACAATGCGCCATCATCACATGCTCCTTCGGTTAACACGACGGAGAACTCCACAGGTGAGCTAGACAGCCATCAACATGTTTAGGTCTGTTTGTGCGACCACATCAGGTAGCAAAGGATAGTTTCTGCAGCCAGCGACGTGTGCTCTGACAAGGCCGAAGCAGTCAATGTCAAAGAAGGGCCTTCAGGATCAAGCCACACAGAAACAAACTTAAAATTTGTATTGCAAAAAACAGCAGCACCAATGCTGTAATACTATTAAAGAGAAAACTATGTCCCTCCAGAAAATGTGGGCCCATTCACGCAAATTCAACCAATTCCTGCAAATTGTGCACTGCCTTCCAACTTTGTTCAAAGCCCGCCACTTCCCCGCATGTTTTGGCCAATCAGCATCAATTTGTCTCTCAAATGCGCACGCCAACTGTCTAATCAAAACTTAGTTTGTTTCTTGTGTAGACAATGCAGGAAAAGCAACGACTAACAATATATCAACTATTTATTGCTCAAATTGTCGTCCTCCTGCGTAGCGCAAACGGTTCCTATCTACAGCGCTAAACCTTTTGGGAAATGTAATATACCAACATTTACTTTATAGTTCACACGAATTTACATTACAGGCCAAAAGTTTGGACACACCTTCTCATCCAATGGGTTTTCTTCAATTTCATGACTATTCATTGTAGATTGTCCCTGAAGACATCACAACTATGAATGAACACATGTGGAGTTATGTACTTCACAAAAAAAGGTGAAATAACTGAAAGCATGTTTTATATTCTGGTTTCTTCAAAAATAGCCACCCTTTGCTCTGATTACTGTTTTGCACACTCTTGGCATTCTCTTGATGAGCTTCAAGAGGTAGTCACCTGAAATGGTTTTCACTTCACAGGTGTTCTTAGAGACTTAGACTTCCTTTTATTGTCATTCAAATTTGAACTTAACAGTACAGATAAGAATGACTTTTTGTTGCATTAGCTCCTTGTAGTGCAGGATAAAATAGCAATAAGGTGCAGATATAAATAAAAACATTACTGTACAGATACTGTACATATATTGCACTTTTGCATATGCATCCACGTTTGTGGATATTGTCTTTAAATTCCAGCGAGTTAATCCGTTTTTGGGGGGGAATTGAGGGGATTATTATGATAAAGCTCTCTTGAAGCTCATCGAGAGAATGCCAATGGTGTGCTAAGCAGTAATCAGAGCAAAGGGTGGCTTTTTTGAAGAAACTAAAATATATAACATGTTTTCAGTTATTTCACCTTTTTTTGTTAAGTACATAACTCCTCATGTGTTCATTCATAGTTGTGATGTCTTCAGTGACAATCTACAATGTAAAGTCATGAAAATAAAGAAAACACACCGTATGAGGAGAAGGTGTGTCCAAACTTTTGGCCTGTACTGTATATATTTATTTAATCTTCATTTATTCATAGAAAGGCAATTAAGAACATATTACAATTTGCAATACTTACCTAGTCAACGAGGCAGCCTTGACAAGACAGAGATGTTGAAGTGTGATGATAATCCCTCAAAAATGACTGGTGTAGATCGCGCTCAACAGTTCACAAATGCTCTTAACCTGCAAGGGGTAAACGTGTAATTTAAATGAATGTTCAAGATGGGTAAGACAGAGCAGAGAGCGGACAATAGGGAAGCTTTTTGTGGTGTTTTTTGTAATTCCATTATTGATTACTGATATTAGTTATAATTAGTTGACAGCACAATAATTTGACAACGAGCTCTAAGTATTTGCTTTTACTGTTATCCAGTGTGTGCTTTTAATGTAAAGCAAGTAAAACAGCATACAGTATTTGTTTTCCAATTTTTGTTGAAATCCTTTTTGAGGTTGATGTTACAAGGAACACTTCAAACATTGAGAACAAATTCATAAAATCACGCACTGATACGATGTTATTGATGAAAAAAATAAAAAGCCTCAAAACATCACAACGTTTGCTGCAACCTTCTGAAAAAGCTGCTGCAAATTCAGCAATCACAAAAAAGCCTGCAAAATACAGGATGGGCTGATAACTAGCAGTGATGAGTTGATTGTAAACAGCCAAACAGGAAATGTAACAGCTGTGTAGTTCAGCCAACATTATCAAATTAAACTACTGCCATTTTAGCTAATTACGAATACTATGTCAAAGAAGTTGCCTACAGCCATGGCTGTCAATGCCAGTGTTGCTTTATCTTGCGATAATTCCAAGCTATTTGCTTTGGTAAATCAAGCACACAACAACCATGAGAGAGTCTGCAGTTAATTGCAAAGAGATTTTAATTGAATAGTATACGGTAATTCAATTTCAAAATAACCAATCAATTCTACAGACAATAAAGTAATCAAAAATTAGCTTTGCTCCTTCCTACTCCTTTTTGGACATGATGTATTGTGAAATTATATGAAATTGCCTGATGTATAATGTTGTAGGTATGTCATGTTCGAAATAAACTAAGAAAGAAAGAATTTGCTCAATATAGTTTTTGATGCACCATTTAGAGCAATTACAGCCTCAAGTCTTTTTGATGCCACAAGCTTGGCTATTTGCCAATTCCACTTTGCAGCACCTCTCAGGCTCCATCAGATGGTTTTCATCCAGATGTCTCTGTCAATTGCTGCATTTATATTTCCCTCTATCCTGCCTAGTCTCCCAGTTTGTGCTGCTGAAAACCATCCCCACAGCATGATGCTGCCACCACCGTGCTTTACTGCAGGGATGGTATTGATCTAGTTATGAGCGATGCCTGGTTTCCCCCAAACATGATGCCTGGCATTCACACCAAAGAGTTCAATCTTTGTCTCATCAGACCAGAGATTTTTGTATCTCACGGTTTGAGTCTTTCAGGTGCATGCTGTCAAACTTTTTTGCTAAGAAATGGCTTCCGTCTGGCAACTATACCTTACGGGCCTTATTGGTGGATTGCTGTAGAGACGGTTGTCCTTCACTCTCGACAACGGAATGTTTTAGCTCTGACAAAGTGACCATTGGGTTCTTGGTCACCTACCTAACTAGACTAAGATGAATGCAGTGTTGCACAGACACATCCGGGATGAACATACCAGTATTTGCTTCCTATCAAACCTGATGGAGCTTGAGAGATGCTGCAAAAAAGAATGGGCAAAGAGGAATGGGCAAAACGGCACAACTATAGGTGTGCCAAGCTTATTGTATTGTATTACAAAAGACTTGAGGCTGTAATTGCTGCCAAAGAGTGCATCAAGAAAGTATTGAGCAAAGACTGTGAATAATGTGATTGCATGTGATTCCTTACATTTTTATTTTTAATAATTTTGGAAATAAAAAAAATATAAAAATATCAATTGTCATTATAGGGTATTGTGTGTAGAATTTGGAGGGGAAAAAATGTGAAAATGTGAAAAAAGTGAAGCCTTGTGATTACATTCCAAATACACTGTAAATCTACAACCCTTCCACGTAGTTTCATGCAAATCAATTGAGTAGTTTGTTACGGACAAACACATCGACAAATAGCCATCAAAACAATTAGTGCTTTCAAAGGATTAAACAAATGAATGATTCGTTAATTATGATCTGTAATTAATTAGCCGAATGTGAGTGTGAATGTTGTCTGTCTATCTGTGTTGGCCCTGCGATGAGGTGGCGACTTGTCCAGGGTGTACCCCGCCTTGCAGCTGAGATAGGCTCCAGCACACCCCGCCACCCCAAAAGGGACAAGCGGTAGGAAATGGATTGATGGATGGATTTATTTTTAATTTTTATTGCAACTAAAAATGTTGAGACAATTCTTCAACTTGAGGGTTTTTCATCTAAATTCACCACATTGTTTTGGCGGATCAAAAGATTGATATGGTTAAAAAGTTAAAGTGCCAAAGTTTGTCACACACACTAGGTGTAGTGAAATTATCCTCTGCATTTGACCCATTCCCACAGGGGAGCAGTGAGCAGCAGGGGTGGGTGCGCCCGGCAATCATTTGGTGATACATAACCCAAAGAAGTGGCTACATGAAGTTATTCAATTTTTTAACAGTCTTAAACAGTTGCAGTCTTATCCACACTGCAAAAACTGAAATCTAAGTAAGATTAAATATGTCAAATAAGGGTGATATTTGCTTATTTTCTGTATGATAAAGTAATTCTTCTCACTAAGCAGATTTTATGTTGGAGTGTTTTACTTGTTTTAAGGGTTTTGGTCCTAAATTATTTTAGTAAGATATTACAGCTTGTTGCTGAAATTGTATGACCTATATTGAGTAAAACATGCTTGAAACTAGAATTTCAACTTTTGCATAGCTGTGTCATCAACACTCACAAGTATAAAACTACTTTTTTAAAGTAATAATTTCTTATTTCAAGCATTAAAAAAAAAAAAACATGACTTTGACTTAGTCCATGTTTCTCGCCCGGAAAAGGGTGGAGTGCCATCTCCGGGTTGGGGAGGAGACCCTGCTCCAAGTGGAGGAGTTCAAGTACCTAGGAGTCTTGTTCACGAGTGAGGGAAGAGTGGATCGTGAGATCGACAGGCGGATGTTCTATCGATGCGGATGTTCTATCGATCCGTTGTGGTGAAGAAGGAGCTGAGCCGGAAGGCAAAGCTCTCAATTTACCGGTCGATCTACGTTCCCATCCTCACCTAAGGTCATGAGCTTTGGGTCATGACCGAAAGGATAAGATCACGGGTACAAGCGGCCGAAATGAGTTTCCTCCGCCGGGTGGCGGGGCTCTCCCTTAGAGATAGGGTGAGAAGCTCTGCCATCCAGGAGGAACTCAAAGTAAAGCCGCTGCTCCTCCACATCGAGAGGAGCCAGATGAGGTGGTTTGGGCATATGGTCAGGATGCCACCCGAACGCCTCCCTAGGGATGTGTTTAGGGCACGTCCAGCTGGTAGGAGGCCACGGGGAAGACCCAGGACACGTTGGGAAGACTATGTCTCCCGGCTGGCCTGGGAACGCCTCGGGATCCCCCGGGAAGAGCTAGACGAAATGGCTGGGGAGAGGGAAGTCTGGGCTTCCCTGCTTAGGCTGCTGCCCCCGCGACCCGACCTCGGATAAGCGGAAGATGATGGATGGATGGATGGATGGACTTTGACTTAATTGTGTCTCACAATTAAAACAGATGACAGCCGAATGGACTTTGCTGTTTTAATTTCAATGAAACAATAGAAAATACGTACCCATATAGTAGCACAGTTATTAGTGAGAATATACTTATCCTAAGGTATTTTTGGGTTCATTGAGGTGAGTTGATTTTACTTGTTTTGGAAAGTCTTGACAAGACACATTTTCTTGTTCTTTTGGCAGATAATTTTTCTGAGTTCAAATAAAATACCCCTCATTTTTGTGTGTTTTTCTCTTCTTTTTGAAGTGCATTTAGCAAAATGAAACATAAGGTTAACATAAAATGTGATGTAGCCTGTTTAAATTGTATACATGTCCAAACCCATTCTGTGTACCTCCTACTCACACAAACAAACAATGTACTCATGTTTTGCAATCTCAGGGAACCAGACCAACGTATCAAAAGGGTCCCAGACCGGGGATACTTTGGGCAAAGCTCTGGCTTCTGTAAGTATACAACAGCACAACAGTTGTCCATCCATCCATGCATTTTCTACCGCTTATTCCCTTTGGGTTGGCGGGGGGCGCTGGTGCCTATCTCAGCTACACTCGGGCGGAAGGCGGTGTACACCCTGGACAAGTCGCCATCTCATCGCAGGGCCAACACAGATAGACAGACAACATTCACACTCACATTCACACACTAGGGCCAATTTAGTGTTGCCAATCAACCTATC
The DNA here is from genome assembly GCF_033978795.1 of Nerophis ophidion. NCBI lineage: Eukaryota > Metazoa > Chordata > Actinopteri > Syngnathiformes > Syngnathidae > Nerophis > Nerophis ophidion. The sequence continues at coordinate 29,127,922 of NC_084622.1, forward strand.
CCCAGGTGCATGTCTTTGGAGGCGGGAGGAAGCCGGAGTACCCGGAGGGAACCCACGCAGTCACGGGGAGAACATGCAAACCCCACACAGAAAGATCCCGAGCCCAGGATTGAACCCAGGACTACTCAGGACCTTCGTATTGTGAGGCAGATGCACTAACCCCTATTTCACCGTGCTGCCAACAGTTGCGTGAAGTCAATTAGTGAGGTGAATTATATTTATATAGCACTTTTCTCTAGTGACTCAAAGCGCTTTACATAGTGGAACCCAATATCTAAGTGTGGGTGGCACTGGCAGCAGGTGGGTAAAGTGTCTTGCTCAAGGACACCACGGCAATGACTAGGATGCGAAGCGGGGATCGAACCTGGAACCCTCAAGTTGCTGGCACGGCCGAGCAATGCCGCCCCAAAATGTTTGAAACATTCCAAACAATAGCTTGATCACACCAAAGGCGTTAGTTAGTGTCCAACGCAAACAGGAAGTAGTAGTTTTCCTGCCACCTCCACAAAGGATTCTCACTCTTTTTTTTTTTTATTAGCCGCTGACTCATAATACGAGCACAATTGATGACTTACTTTGACCCAGTAGCGGTAAAATACCAGTGCAAAGATGACTTTTAAAATGATCCATTCCCCTCAGCCCACTCATCCTCCTCCTCTTTTTCTTGTTCTTTCTCCACCGTCTGCTGCCAGATTTATTCCCCCGATCACACCAGCAGCAGCTTCCCTTCCAGCTCGTCCACGCCTGTGAGATCTCCGTCCCCGCTGCCAAACGCCAGCGAAGCCGCAGGTAAACTGGCACTGCTGCTCCCACCGGGACCGTGTTGTTTGTTCTGCTTTCGGTGTATTTTTAATCCGTGGGCTTTTGCTACCAACAGGCACAAATATGTGGTCCCGGGGCTCGGTGCAGGCACCTGTATCGCCACACTATGAGTCCTCGCTTATATCCATGGTAAGACTTCATTATCTACACTCATTAAGTTAATAATGCCCACTTCTACTGCATGTCAGTGTGTTGTTATCTACATGTAACAATAAATAACATATCCAGATATTTATTTGACTGTAAGTAAACAATTAAGCTTATTGTTTATGTATTTTTTGAAGTTATGACAGACCTACACAATAAATAAGCTATCAGCTAGCATGCTAGCATCTACTGTATCAGGCGGTTATATTAGCAACAATTTTAGTTATCAGAAATTAAGTCAACAACATGCTTATGGGAATTGTGAAGGGGGTTTTTAATTGTTAATTGTCGGACTGTAATATGTTTATTATGTATTGTGTGTTAAGTTTTTACACGAGGCTAATGAGGCGGCTAAGCTACGAAAGACTAAGCCAGGGGTCGGGAACCTTTTCGCCTGAGAGCCATGAGAGCCAAATATTTTAAAATGTACTTCCATGAGAGCCATATGATATTATTTTCTTTAACACTGAATACAACTAAATGTGCTCATTTTTAAGTAAGACCAACATTTTAGAGTATATTAAGTATCTTATTATTTTTAATAACATTGTTATTCTGAAGCTAACCAATAATAAATAAAACACTTCTTACCATTAAGGCCTACTGAAATGAGATTTTCTTATTCAAACGGGGATAGCAGGTCCATTCTATGTGTCATACTTGATCATTTTGCGATATTGCCATATTTTTGCTGAAAGGATTTAGTAGAGAACATCCACGATAAAGTTCGCAACTTTAGGTCCTAAGAGAAATGCCCTGCCTCTACCGGAAGTCGCAGGCGATGACGTCACATGTTTGATGGCTAACCAAATATTCACATTGTTTTTAATGGGAGCCTCCAACAAAAAGTGCTATTCGGACCGAGAAAACAACAATTTCCCCATTAAATTGAGCAAGGATGAAAGATTCGTGTTTGAGGATATTGATAGCGATGGACTAGAAAAAAAAAAAACGTGATTGCATTGGGACGGATTCCGATGTTTTTAGACACATTTACTAGGATAATTCTGGGAAATCCCTTATCTTTCTATTGTGTTGCTAGTGTTTTAGTGAGTTAAATAGTACCTGATAGTCGGAAGGGTGTCTCCACGGGTGTCTTGACGCGCAGTGTCTCAGGGGAGTCGACGGCAGCTTTATGGACGGCACAAGCTCAGCTTTTCTCCGTTAAAAACTGACTTTTTAACCACAATTTTTTCACCGAAACCTGCTGGTTGACATGTGGTCGGGATCCATGTTGGCTTGACCGCGCTCTGATCCATAGGAAAGTTTCACCTCAATGGAATTTTAAACAAGGAATCACCGTGTGTTTGTGTGGCTAAAGGCTAAAGCTTCCCAACTCCATCTTGCTACTGTGACTTCTCCAATATTAATTGAACAAATTGCAAAAGATTTAGCAACACAGATGTCCAAAAAACTGTATAATTATGCCTTTAAAGCAGACGACTTTTAGCTGTGTGTGCGCAGCGCTCATACTTCCTAAAAACCTGTGACGTCGTGCGTACACATCATTACACGATGTTTCGAAGACGAAACTCCCGGGAAATTTAAAATTGTAATTTAGCAAACTACAAAGGCCTTTTGGCACGTGTTGCAATGTTAATATTTCATCATTTATATATAAACTATCAGACTGCGTGGTGGGTAGTAGTGGGTTTCAGTAGGCCTTTAATGCGACTTCTTGAACAGGTGCGGTGGAAAAACAGATGGATGGATTAAAATGCATGAAAATTATATTTTGATACTGTGTTTACCGGCGAGATTATTCATTACTTATCATGTTAAGCAATGCAGCTAAGATTTATCCAAGAGCCAGATGCAGTCATTAAAAGAGCCACTCCTGGCTCGAGAGCCATAGGTTCCCTACCCCTGGACTAAGCTAACCTGAGCTAGATGAAAATAAATGAATGCTGAAACTAACTACTGTTAAGGGGAAACTAACAAACTAAATGTTTTCACATGACTACAACAGTGGTCCCCAAACTACAGATCCGGCCCGCCAGCGTCCAAAATCCGGCCCGTGGGAAGTTCCGAGTAACAAAAACCAAAAAAAGTTTAGTATTTTTAAAAATCTGTCCTTTCTAATCCATTTTCTACCGCTTGTTACTCTCTGTGGCTCCCAGACACTCAGACAAATCATATTGTCTAAAAATGCATTTTCCCATCGATAACGTGACATCATCGCGCTCAGAATATATATATATATGTATATATATATATATATATGTATATATATATATATATATATATATATATATATATATATATATATATATATATATAAATGGGTTGTACTCAAAGCGCTTTGACCCTAGTTCCACATTCACCCATTCACACACACATTCACACACTGATGGAGGGAGATGCCATGCAAGGCGCTAACCAGCACCCATCAGGAGCAAGGGTGAAGTGTCTTGCTCAGGACACAACGGACATGACTAAGGTGGTACTAGGTGGGGATTGAACCAGGGACCCTCGGGTTGCGCACAGCTCCTCTCCCACTGCGCCACACTGTCCCAATTGTGTCCACAGTTTGAACAGTAACACAATGTTGTTGTTTTGTCTAAGAATCAATTTTTGAAAATACAGTACTTTGTTAGGTCATCTGTGCACTTACTGGCTGCATGTATGTATGTCATACATTAGCAGCCAATGGGTGTAAGCTGTTTTGAAAAAACTTACATGATGATTTCTATACCATTTGAAATATTGCAAGAAAGCAGGGAAATTATTTATACAGCATAATTTGTACACAAGGCAATTCAAAGGGCTTTACAGATACAATTACAAAATAGCTAAAACAAAATCATTATTAGAAAATTAGGAATAAGATTTGGTTTAAATAGATTTTGAATTGAATCATTACCTCAAGAATCAGAATCGAATCAAATTGTGATTTTCCTTGCTGTTCTGGTACAAAAGCAGTTCATTCCTTTTTGTCTTAAATTAGTCTCAGGTAGAGGACCGACTGGACAGACTGGACGATGTGATCCACGTCTTAAGGAACCACGCCGTCGGTCCCACTGTCGGCTTCGCCTCTGACATGCACAGCCTGCTGAATCAGAACCAACCCGGCCGGCCAAGCCCTGTGGCCACGCTACCCCTCGCCTGCCACTCTCCATCTATGGTTGGTTAATATGTCACATTGTAGCTGTTAAGCATGAAAGTGTGTGTATCTGAATGCAAGTTTTTGTTCTGTTCAGTTTCTGGACTTTTCCAGTCGGTTGTATGCTCATAGAGCGGTTGTTATCGTGAGAATAGGAAACAGAACACAATGGGCGAGAGCGGAGACTCGTCAGTCTTGTATAGGAAGTGTATTGAATGTGTTGACTCTAATTCCACAGCAGGATGATGGGGGGCACCTCTGATCCAGCGTGCTTGTCCCTTTTAACCGAATGGGAGGATTTGGGGCTAGCTGGAGTGAAATAATATACTAATCCTCTCGGGAAAGGGGTATTAAGTACTTCTGTTTTTCCAATTGAGATATGTTGATTTGTAGTGAATGACTGCTTTGTTTTGGGAGCAGTTTTAAGGGGCTGGATTGAGATCAAGTGATCCTCCCAGAGTATAGATGTTGGTTTTGTATCTCTAGTTTAAAAGTTATGTGACCATCCGAGACCGGTCGTTCATTATTGGCAGGATGTGCTCTACTGTGTGTAGGACTAACTGCGAACACATCAGTATCCTCCTTATCTCTTCCCCTTCTTTGTGTGCCGTAAAGGTTGAGGCTGTCACCATGAATAACAACCACTCAGCCTTCCAGAGCCGCACACAAAATGGCCACCTGTACGCCAGGCAGAGGGCCACGCTTGAGCTGACGCCAGGAGAAGGCAGAGGTGACTCAACAGCACAATTAGTGTGCCCTGTGCTATTGTTTGAATAATAATGTTGACGTCTGATGGATGTCAGAGTGTAACCATTTGACGTGTTCCCCATGCAGGGACTTTGGGGAATCCCGGTAATGTGGAGCTGAAGATGGAAAGCAGCGAGAAGGAAGACATGATGCACACCGGTCACAGTTCCGACAGTCAGAGGTCAGACGAGGAGGGCGACCACAAGATGCATGGAGAAAACAGCAGGGACAGGTAAACACTGATACCGCCCATTCATTAGTTAAAGTTAAAGTACCAATGATTGTCACACACACACTAGGTGTGGCGAAATTATTCTCTGCATTTGACCCATCACCCTTGATCACCCCCTGGGAGGTGACGGGAGCAGTGGGCAATAGCGTTGCCGCGCCCGGGAATCATTTATGGTGATTTAACCCCCAATTCCAACCCCTTAATGCTGAGTGCCAAGCAGGGAGGTAATGGGTCCCATTTTTATAGTCTTTGGTATGACTCAGTCGGGATTTGAACTCACGACCTACCGATTAATTACACCCAACATAAGATCTGTGTTAATTATTCAACTTTTGCAAAGATAATAGGGCTCAGTTTTCATTGACACAGTCAGATAGCTATCTTTGTTATTGTAGTTTGCAATGGTGTACCGCTGCATCATGTCTAGCCATCTAGTTGCCCGCTATAGATACAGTACATACATAAAGTCAGCCGCCATTGCCCCATGAGCACCAAGGTTGTTTTACAAGACATTTACAAAAGCTTTCAAATGGTTAATTTTAGTTCAACCTGAACAATGTCAGCAAAAGCCATAAAGTACAAAAGTGCCTTTGCTCCGTCACAGAGTTGGTGTCGGATATATTTTCCTTATTTAAAATGTAAATATTTATTTACAATTTTTCATATTGTTTTATGTTTATTTTTAGAATGTTACATGTTTTTTAGTACAAAGTAATGCACTATAGGTAATTGAAAGAAAACTTGGAAAAAATAGTACTGCAAAGTCAGTGGCAACCATTAGATTTGCAGAAAATTAAAGCAACAAACCTCATTACATTGTGAAATTAAAGGCATGTGTGATCCTGAGGAAACGGAACCCTAATAAAGCCTGCATGTTTCCTGCTATCTACTATACTATATCAAAATGACTGCCCCAAATTTTTTTTAAACTGGAACACTTGTGACTTTTGTACAGATGGGCTGTTCTACAAATATAGGATATACAGTGGGGCAAAAAAGTATTTAGTCAGCCACCGATTGTGCAAGTTCTCCCACTTAAAATGAGGACAGAGGTTTGTAATTTTCATCATAGGTACACTTCAACTGTGAGAGACAGAATGTGAAAAAATAAATCCAGGAATTCACGTTGTAGGAATTTTAAAGAATTTATTTGTAAATTATGGTGGAAAATAAGTATTTGGTCAACCTTTCAAAGCTCTCACTGATGGAAGGAGGTTTTGGCTCAAAATCTCACGATACATGGCCCCATTCATTCTTTCCTTAACACGGATCAATCGTCCTGTCCCCTTAGCATAAAAACAGTCCCAAAAATATGTTTCCACCCCCATGCTTCACAGTAGGTATGGTGTTCTTGGGATGCAACTCAGTATTCTTCTTCCTTTAAACATGTCGAGTTTAGTTTATACCAAAATGGATACATGGATGATACAGCAGAGGATTGGGAGAATGCCAGGTGGTCAGATAAAAATCAAAATAGAACTTTTTGGTATAAACTCAACTCGTCATGTTTGGAGGAAGAAGAATACTGAGTTGCATCCCACGAACACCACACCTACTGTGAAGCATGGGGGTGGAAACATCATGGTTTGGTGTTGTTTTTCTGCTATGATGAAAATTACAGACCTCTGTCATCATTTCAAGTGGGAGAACTTGCACAATCGGTGGCTGACTAAATACTTTTTTGCCCCACTGTAGTAATAATATAAAAATGACCATTCACTCTATAGTAAGGGTTAAGGGTGTAACAATTGATCGATACATTATGATCATGAACTCGACAACCTTGTGTGTGTGTTTGTTTTCTTTGTGTGTCATTTACAAACAGAGTGCAAGAGGGTTTACTCTCTGCATCACTCTCAGCACCTGAGCGTGTTTATTAAATAGCAGAATTAAATGAACGCAGCGAACCCCTTAGTCATCCTTCCACAATCTTTGTAGGATAGTAAAACCAAATGTCCATGTGTGGTAGTATTTCTTTGTTTCTTCTTCCTTTCTTTCTTAGTTTATTTTGAACATGACATACCTACAACATTATACATCGGGCAATTTCATATAATTTCACAATACATCATGTCCGAAAAGGAGTTGGAAGAAGCAAATCTTATTTAATCCTACCCCTTACCCACGTCAGAGCGTTCACAAATACATACATTCATTCACTGACCTTCTTTACAGCAAAATAACAAAATAACATCCGTGAATGAGTAACACAACAGTTTTGTAATGCAGTATGCACTTAATTAATTCAGTCATTACGAACGTACTGAGATGAAGAATATCTTAATTTCGACTCTAATCCAAGTGAGCACATACAAACAAACCAGTATGCCAAACAGAAAGTAATGGCAAAATGCAAACACCTGAAAATAACTGCATTTGAAGATGTTTTTAATAACAGAGATTGGAAGTTGTGTTTGTTTACCTTGTAGGGATGATTAAAAGTTATTGACCTTCCAGTTACATTTGTAAAAGTTATTAAAGAGTTTATTGCGCTTGAAAAGGCTACTTGCATTATTTGCATTATGATTGATTATTATGTAGTATGCTTACATAACATGAATTTGGTCTCAAAATAATGCTAACAAATGTACAGTTTGTTAGCATTGATCTATATAAGACAATATGTTGCCTGGCAAAATGTGTTATCGGCCCAAGCCTAACCAAGAGAAAATGACAATGTTACAGAATGGGTAGTAGATATTGAAAATGAGATTAAAACAGTCACTGAAAGGAAATTGTTGAATGGCAGCAGTCACTGAAAGATAGGAGACAAAGTGATGTCATTTTTTATGGCCAGTAGAGAGCAGTAAAATCCCCTTTTAAATCTCAATCGCCTCTGATAAACTTTACTGTACAACAACACTCACGATAACCTCTCTCCTCTTATTAAAGCATCCATGAGGATGAAGATCTGAGCCCGGAGCAGAAGGCCGAGCGTGAGCGTGAAAGGAGGATGGCTAACAATGCTCGGGAGCGTCTGCGTGTGCGGGACATCAACGAGGCCTTCAAAGAACTGGGTCACATGTGTCAGTTGCATCTCAAGAGTGAGAAGCCACAGACCAAATTGTTAGTGTTGCACCAGGCCGTTTCCGTCATCCTCAGCTTGGAACAACAAGTCAGAGGTGATCACACACGTGCGCACACACGCACACACACACACAGACACACACACACACACACACACACACAGTCAATGATGCCCGTGGCGAACAATTGAGTCTAAACAGTAATTGTCCCGCAGAGAGAAACCTCAACCCCAAAGCAGCATGTCTCAGGAGGAGAGAAGAAGAGAAGGTCTCTGGTGTCATGACAGATCCACAGTCCATGCATGGCGTGTTTCATCCTGGTCTGACTGACCCTCCAAACCCAATGGGTCATCTTTGATTCTCCAAATACAGTTATGAACAACTCCTAATTACCAATGTGGACTTACATGCTTAAAACATTTATATTTTTATGACAATTTGGTCGGTGATACGGTGTTAAAGGCCCCAGCTGAGCACTACATTGCGTGTGTTAGAGCATTCCTTTTTTAAATCACTAGCTGATAAAAGCTTCACTTTCTCAGACAGATCAACTCTTGAGTGTCAGAATTGGGTCCAAAAGCAGAAAAAAAGTGTTGCTGCAGTTGGACATTTCTGGCTTCTCTAACACACCTCTAACTTTGTGCCTAAACATTTACTTTGAACAGACAAATGCATTGTAACCTGCAGATGTTTTGTACATTTTTTTCTATATTTATTATCTTCAGCCAGTTGTGGCGAGGTGTCATCGGCAGTTTGGCAGAGTATTTAACAGTTATCACTATTTCTCCACAATCACAGACATGTCCACATTTGTGTGTGTGTGCTCCGACAGCAGATTCAATTTGTTCTGTGGCATCAAGAGTGTGCGAGCTGCTGTAAGTGTGTGTGTTGCAGGAGTTGGACCATTCTGTGAATGAACAGATCTCCAAGAATGTTATCGTTTGCATTATATACAATATATATTCAAGCTGTCCTATTCATTAGCACTGTCAAGAGGAGTTCCCAAACACTGGTGGTCAAAAACTAAAAATTCACATTGTTCCTCTTCGGACCTAGCCAAATGGTTGTTCTGCATGTTTAATTAGGACTTTTCCTTTTTTCTAAGTTATGTAAGTTATCTTTTATACAAATTAAGAATGTGTGTTTATGTTCATTTTGTCACTCTTGATTTTACACAGGAGGAAGATTTGTGTGCAGTTTTACTAGACACAGTTCATGTTTTTGAGCAATATGTTAACACAGCTGAGTTATGGTTTATTACAAATCTTATAAAGTCATCAGAAATACTGCTACTGCATCATAACATGTACAGTGTGTGTACATTTTGACGTAGCAAGGAGGCATGTGTCTGGATGTAGCAATAAATGTTTTTCTTGATTTTTTTGTGTTTTATTACGTGCTACTGTATTGGAATATGTGTGATGCGAGTAGTACACACATACATACACACTTTTCTAAAGGGCAAGGTTTAAGAATATCATCTAAAGCACACAAATAGCTTAAATAATTTATAAACACTCTACATATAGATTTTAATATGGAAAATGCAAATATATACATATTTATATATATACAAACCCAAATTCCATATGAGTTGGGAAATTGTGTTAGATGTAAATATAAACAGAATACAATGATTTGCAAATCCTTTTCAACCCATATTAAATTGAATTCACTACAAAGACAACATTTTTGATGTTCAAACTCATAAGCATTTTTTTTTTTTGCAAATAATCATTAACTTTAGAATTTGATGCCAGCAACACATGACAAAGAAGTTGGGAAAGGTGGCAATAAATACTGATAAAGTTGAGGAATGCTCATCAAACACATATTTTAAACATCCCACAGGTGTGCAGGCTAATTGGGAAAAGGTGGGTGCCATGATTGGGTATAAAAACAGCTTTCCAAAAAATGTTCAGTCTTTCACAAGAAAGGATGGGGTGAGGTACACTCCTTTGTCCACAACTGCATGAGCAAATAGTCAAACAGTTTAAGAACAACGTTTCTCTAAGTGCAATTGCAAGAAATTGAGGGATTTCAACATCTACGGTCCATAATATCATCTAAAAGTTCAGAGAATCTGGAGAAATCACTCCACGTAAGCGGCATGGCCGGAAACCAACATTGAATGACCGTGACCTTCGATCCCTCAGACGGCACTGTATCAGAAACCGACATGAATCTCTAAAGAATATCACCACATGGGCTCAGGAACACTTCAGAAAACCACTGTCACTAAATACAGTTTGTTGCTAAATCGGTAAGTGCAAGTTAAAGCTCTACTATGCAAAACGAAAGCCATTTATCAACAAAACTCAGAAACGCCGCCGGCTTTGCTGGGCCTAATCTTATCTATGAGGGAATGATGCAAAGTGGAAAAATGTTCTGTGGTCTGAGGAGTCCACATTTAAATTTTTTGGGGGAAACTGTGGACGTTGTGTCCTCCGGATCAAAGAGGAAAATAACCATCTGGATTGTTCTCGGCGCAAAGATGAAAAGCCAGCATCAGTGATGGTATGGTGGCGTATTAGTGGCCAAGGAA